>NW_027667437.1:0-101000 GCF_963924665.1 Micromys minutus
TTCCCCTTATTTGGGGGCAAAAAGGCAGAAATTTTTCTTATTTTGAGGCAAAATTGCAGAAATTTCACTTATTTCAGAATAATAAGTCAGAAATTTTCCTTATTTTGGGGCAAAAAAACAGAAATTCTCTTTGTTTTAAAGGAAAAAGACTGATATTCCACTTAGTTAGAGGCTAAAAAGCAGAAATTCTTATTATTTTGGAGCAAAAATGAAGAAATTTTCCTTTTTTTGGGGAAAAAGGTATACATTCCTCTAATTTTCGGGCTAAAAAGCAGAAATTCCCCGTATTTTGGAGCAAAATTGCAGAAATTCCCCTAATTGTGGGGCAAAAAGGCAGAAATTCCCTATATGTTGGGGCAAAAAGACAGAAATTCTCCTTATTTTGGGGCAAAACTCAGAAATTCCACTTATTTTGGGGCAAAATTCCAGAAATTTCCCTTATTTTGGGGCAAAATTGCAGAAATTTCACTTATTTTGGGGCGAAATTGCAGAAATTTCACTTTTTTCATGGAAATAAAGGCAGAAATTTTCCTTATTTTGGGGCAAAAAGGCAGAAATTCCTCTTATTTTGAGGTAAAAAGGCTGAAATTCCCCTTATTTGGGGGCAAAAAGGCATAAATTTCCCTTATTTTGGGGCAAAATTGCAGAAATTTCACTTATTTCAGGGTTTTAAGTCAGAAATTTTCCTTATTTTGGGGCAAAAAAGACAGAAATTCCCTTTGTTTTGGGATAAAAAGACAGAAATTCCACTTATTTAGAGGCAAAAAAGCAGAAATTCCACTTATTTTGGGGCAAAAATCAAAAATATCCCTTATTTTGGGGCAAAATTTTAGAAATTTCTTTTATTTTGGTACAGAATTGCAGAAATTTTTCTTATTTTGTGGCAAAAAGGAAGAAATTTCCCATATTTTGAAACAAAAATGCAGAAATTCCCCTTATTTTGAGGTAAAAAGGCTGAAATTCCCCTTATTTTGGGGCACAAAGAAAGAAATTTCACTTATTTTGGAGCAAAATTGCAGAAATTTCAATTATTTCAGAAAATAAAGGAGAAATTTTCTTATTTTCGGGCAAAAAGTCAGAAATTTCTTTTTTTTGGTACAAAATTGCAGAAATTTTTCTTATTTTGGGGCAAAAAGGCATAAATTTCCCATATTTTGGGGCAAAAATGCTGAAATTTTCCTTATTTCGGGGCAAAAAGGCAGAAATTTCCCTTATTTTGGGGCAAAATTGCAGAAATTTCACTTATTTCAGGGTAATAAGTCAGAAATTTTCCTTACTTTGGGGCCAAAAGGACAAAAATTCCCTTTGTTTTGGGGGAAAAAGACAGAAATTCCACTTATTTAGAGGCAAAAAAGCAGAAATTTCTCTTATTTTGGAGCAAAAATGAAGAAATTTCCCTTTTTTATGGCAAAAAGTTATGCATTCTTCTTATTTTCGGGCAAAAAGGCAGAAATTCCCCGTATTTTGGAGCAAAATTGCAGACATTCCCCTAATTGTGGGGCAAAAAGGCAGAAATTCCCTATATGTTGGGGCAAAAAAACAGAAATTCTCATTATTTTGGGGCAAAACTCAGAAATTCCACTTATTTTGGCGCAAAATTCCAGAAATTTCCCTTATTTTGAGGCAAAATTGCAGAAATTTCACTTATTTTGGGTCAAAATTGCAAAAATTTCACTTATGTCAGAAAAAAAAGCAGAAATTTTATTATTTTGGTGCAAAAAGGCAGAAATTTCTAATATTTTGGTACAAAATTGCAGAAATTTTTCTTATTTTAGGGCAAAAAGGCAGAAATCTCCCATATTTTGGGGCAAAAATGCAGAAATTCCTCTTATTTTTAGGTAAAAAGGCTGAAATTCCCCTTATTTGGGGGCAAAAAGGCAGAAATTTCCCTTATTTTGAGGCAAAATTGAAGAAATTTCACTTATTTCAGAGAACAAAAGCAGAAATTTTCTTATTTTGGGGCAAAAAGGCAGAAATTTCTTTTATTTTGGTACAAAATTGCAGAAATGTTTCTTATTTTGGGGCAAAAAGGCAGAAATCTCCCATATTTTGGGGCAAAAAAGCAGAAATTTCCCTTATTTTGAGGTAAAAACGCTGAAATTCCCCTTATTTGGGGGCAAAAAGGCAGAAATTTCCCTTATTTTGAGGCAAAATTGCAGAAATTTCACTTATTTCAGAATAATAAGTCAGAAATTTTCCTTATTTTGGGGCAAAAAAACAGAAATTCTCTTTGTTTTAAAGGAAAAAGACTGATATTCCACTTAGTTAGAGGCTAAAAAGCAGAAATTCTTATTATTTTGGAGCAAAAATGAAGAAATTTTCCTTTTTTTGGGGAAAAAGGTATACATTCCTCTAATTTTCGGGCTAAAAAGCAGAAATTCCCCGTATTTTGGAGCAAAATTGCAGAAATTCCCCTAATTGTGGGGCAAAAAGGCAGAAATTCCCTATATGTTGGGGCAAAAAGACAGAAATTCTCCTTATTTTGGGGCAAAACTCAGAAATTCCACTTATTTTGGGGCAAAATTCCAGAAATTTCCCTTATTTTGGGGCAAAATTGCAGAAATTTCACTTATTTTGGGGCGAAATTGCAGAAATTTCACTTTTTTCATGGAAATAAAGGCAGAAATTTTCCTTATTTTGGGGCAAAAAGGCAGAAATTCCTCTTATTTTGAGGTAAAAAGGCTGAAATTCCCCTTATTTGGGGGCAAAAAGGCATAAATTTCCCTTATTTTGGGGCAAAATTGCAGAAATTTCACTTATTTCAGGGTTTTAAGTCAGAAATTTCCCTTATTTTGGGGCAAAATTGCAGAAATTTCACTTATTTCAGGGTTTTAAGTCAGAAATTTTCCTTATTTTGGGGCAAAAAAGACAGAAATTCCCTTTGTTTTGGGATAAAAAGACAGAAATTCCACTTATTTAGAGGCAAAAAAGCAGAAATTCCACTTATTTTGGAGTAAAAATTAAGAGATTTCCCTTTTTTTATGGCAAAAAGGTATGCATTCTTTTTATTTTCGGACAAAAAGGCAGAGATTCCCCGTATTTTGGAGCAAAATTGCAGAAATTTCACTTATTTCAGAATAAAAATGAGAAATTTTCTTATTTTGGGGCAAAAGGCAGAAATTCCCCTTATTTTATGGCAAAATTGCAGAAATTGCCTTTATTTGGGGACAAAAAACAGAAATTCCCTTTATTTTGGGGCAAAATTGCAGAAAATTTTTTTATTATGGGAAAAAATTGAAGATATTTCTTTTATTTTAAGGCAAAATTGCAGAAATTTCACTTATTTCAGAGAAAAAAACAAAAATCTTTCTTATTTTTGGCAAAATGCAGAAATTCCCATTATTTTGGGGCAAAAAGGCAGAAATTCACCTTATTTTGGGGTAAAATTGAAGACATGTCACATATTTCAGGGCATAAAGGCAGAAATTGCCCTTATTTGGGGGCAAAAAGGCAGAAATTCCCCTTATTTTGGGATAAAATTGCAGAAATTACCCTTGTTTGGGGGCAAAAAGGCAGAAAATCCCCTTAATTTCGGGCAAAAAGGCAGAAATTCCCTGTATTTTGGAGCAAAATTGCAGAAATTCTCCTAATATTGGGGCAAAAATGCAGAAATTCCCTTTATTTGGGGCAAATTGGCAGAAGTTCCCCTTATTTTCAGGAAAAGAGGCAGAAATTCCCATTATTTTGAAGCAAAATTGCAGAAACTCCCCTAATTTTGGGGCAAAAAGGCAGAAATTCCCTTTATTTTGGGGCAAAAATACAGAAATTCTCCTTATATCTGGGCAAAAATCAGAAATTTCCCTTATTTTGGAGCAAAATTTTAGAAATTTCTTTTATTTTGGTACAGAATTGGAGAAATTTTTCTTATTCTGTGGCAAAAAGGAAGAAATTTCTTTTATTTTGGTGCAAAATTGCAGAAATTTTTCTTATTTTGGGGCAAAAAGGCATAAATTTCCCATATTTTGGGGCAAAAATGTAGAAATTTTCTTTATTTTGAGGTAAAAAGGCTGAAATTTCCCTTATTTGGGGGCAAAAAGGCAGAAATTTCTCTTATTTTGGGGCAAAATTGCAGAAATTTCACTTATTTCAGAAAAAAAGGAAAAATTTTCTTATTTGGGGGCAAAAAGGCAGAAATTTCTTTTATTTTGGTGCAAAATTACAGAAATTTTCTTTATTTTGGGGCAAAAAAGACAGAAATTCCCTTTGTTTTGGGGGAAAAAGACAGAAATTCCACTTATTTAGAGGCAAAAAAGCAGAAATTCCCCTTATTTTGGAGCAAAAATGAAGAAATTTCCCTTTTTCATGGCAAAAAGGTATGCATTCTTCTCATTTTCGGGCAAAAAGGCAGAAATTCCCTATATGTTGGGGCAAAAAGACAGAAATTCTCCTTATTTTGGGGCAAAACTCAGATATTCCACATATTTTGGGGCAAAATTCCATAAATTTCCCTTATTTTGGGGCAAAATTGCAGTAATATCACTTATTTTAAGGCAAAATTGGAGAAATTTCACTTATTTCAGAAGAAAAAAGCAGAAATTTTCTTGTTTTGGGGCAAAAAGGGAGAAATTTCTTTTATTTTTGTACAAAATTGCAGAAATTTTTCTTATTTTGGGGCAAGAAGGCAGAAATTTCCTATATTTTGGGGCAAAAATTCAGAAATTCCCCTTATTTTTAGGTAAAAAGGCTGAAATTCTCTTTATTTGGGAGCAAAAAGGGAGAAATTGCCCTGATTTTGTGGCAAAATTCCAGAAATTTCACTTATTTTAGGGTAATAAGTCAGAAATTTTTATATTTTGGGGCAAAAAGGCAGAAATTTCTTTTATTTTGGTACAAAATTACAGAAATTTTTCTTATTTTGGGGCAAAAAAGAAGAAATTTCCGTTATTTTGGGGCAAAATTGCAGAAATTTCACTTATTTTGATGTAAAAAGGCTGAAATTCCCCTTATTTTGGGGCAAAATGGCAGAAGTTTTCCTTATTTTGGGGCAAAATTGCAGAAATTTCACTTATTTCAAGGTAATAAGTCAGAAATTTTCCTTATTTTGGGGCAAAAAAACAGAAATTTCTTGTTTTGGGGGAAAAAGACAGAAATTCCACTTATTTAGAGGCAAAAAAGCAGAAATTCCCCATATTTTGGAGCAAAATTGCAGAAATTCCCCTAATTGTGGGGCAAAAAGGCAGAAATTCCCTATATGTTAGGGCAAAACGACAGAAATTCTCCTCATTTGGGGGCAAAATTCAGAAATTCCATTTATTTTGGGGCAAAATTCCCAAAATTCCCCTTATTTTGGGGCAAAATTGCAGAAATTTCAATTATTTTGGGGCAAAATTGCAGAAATTTCACTTTTTTCAGGGAAAAAAGGCCGAAATTTTCCGTTTTTAGGGGCAAAAAGGCAGAAATTCCTAATATTTTGAGGCAAAAATGCAGAAATTCAATTTATTTAGAGGCAAAAAAGCAGAAATTCCCCTTATTTTGGAGCAAAATTGCAGAAATTTCCCTTTTTATAGCCAAAAGGTATGCATTCTTATTATTTTCAGGCAAAAAGGCAGAAATTCCCCGTATTTTGGAGTAAAATTGCAGAAATTCCCTATATGTTGGGGCAAAAAGACAGAAATTCTCCTTATTTTGGGGCAAAACTCAGAAATTCCACTTCTTTTAGAGCAAAATTTCAGAAATTTCCCTTATTTTTGGCCAAAATTGCCGAAATTTCACTTATTTTGGGGCAAAATTGCAGAAATTTCACTTATTTCAGGGAAAAAAAGCAGAAATTTTCTTATTTTGGGGCAAAAAGGAAGAAATTTCCCATATTTTGAGGCAAAAATGCAGAAATTCCCCTTATTTTGAGGTAAAAAGGCTGAAATTCCCCTTATTTGGGGGCAAAAAGGCAGAAATTTCCCATATTTTGGGGCAAAATTGCAGAAATTTCACTTATTTCAGGGTACTAAGTCAGAAATTTTTCTTACTTTGGGGCAAAAGAGACAGAAATTCTCTTTGTTTTCAGGGAAAAAGACAGAAATTCCACTTATTTAGAGGCAAAAATGCAGAAATTCCCCTTATTTTCAAGCAAAAATGAAGAAATTTCTATTTCTTATGGCAGAAAGGTATGCATTCTTCTTATTTTCGGGCAAAAAGGCAGAAATTCTTTGTATTTTGGAGCAAGATTGCAGAAATTCCCCTAATTGTGGGGCAAAAAGGCAGAAATCCCCTATATGTTGGGGCAAAAAGAAAGAAATTCTCCTTATTTTGGGGCAAAACTCAGAAATTCCACTTATTTTGGGGCAAAATTTCAGAAATTTCCCTTATTTTGGAGCAAAATTGCAGAAATTTCACTTATTTCAAAGAAAAAAAAGCACAAATTTTCTTATTTTGGGGCAAAAATGCAGAAATTTCATTTATTTTGGTACAAAATTGCAGAAATTTTTCTTAATTTGGGCAAAAATGCAGAAATTTCCCATATTTTTCTACAAAAATGCAGAAATTCCCCTTATTTTGAGGTAAAAAGGCTGAAATTCCCGTTATTTTGGGGCAAAAAGTTAGAAATTCCCCTTATTTTAAAGGAAAAAGACAGAAATTCCGTTTATTTTTGTGGAAAAGTCAGAAATTGCACTTATTTTGAGTCAAAAAGGCGGAAAATCCCCTTATTTTGGGGTAAACAATGAAGAAATTAAACTTTTTTATTGCAAAAAGGTATACATTCTTTTTATTTTCGAGCAAAATTGCAGAAATTCCCCTAATTATGGGGAAAAAAGGCAGAAATTCCCCGTAATTTGGAGCAAAATTGCAGAAATTCCCCTAATTTTGGGGCAAAAACGCAGAACGTCCCTTTATTTTGGGGTAAAACTGCAGAAATTTCACTTATTTCGCGGCAAAATGGCAGAAATTCCCTTTATTTTCGGAGAAAAAGGCAGAAAATCCCCGTATTTTAGAGCAAAATTGCAGAAATTTACCTAATTTTGGGGTAAAACATGCAGTAATTTTCTTTATTTTGGGGCAAAAAGGCAGAAATTCCCCTTATTTTGGGGCAAAAATCAAAAATATCCCTTATTTTGGGGCAAAATTTTAGAAATTTCTTTTATTTTGGTACAGAATTGCAGAAATTTTTCTTATTTTGTGGCAAAAAGGAAGAAATTTCCCATATTTTGGAACAAAAATGCAGAAATTCCCCTTATTTTGAGGTAAAAAGGCTGAAATTCCCCTTATTTCGGGGCAAAAAGGCAGAAATTTCCCTTATTTTGGGGCAAAATTGCAGAAATTTCACTTATTTCAGGGTAATAAGTCAGAAATTTTCCTTACTTTGGGGCCAAAAGGACAAAAATTCCCTTTGTTTTGGGGGAAAAAGACAGAAATTCCACTTATTTAGAGGCAAAAAAGCAGAAATTTCTCTTATTTTGGAGCAAAAATGAAGAAATTTCCCTTTTTTATGGCAAAAAGTTATGCATTCTTCTTATTTTCGGGCAAAAAGGCAGAAATTCCCCATATTTTGGAGCAAAATTGCAGAAATTCCCCTAATTGTGGGGCAAAAAGGCAGAAATTCCCTATATGTTGGGGCAAAAAGACAGAAATTCTCATTATTTTGGGGCAAAACTCAGAAATTCCACTTATTTTGGCGCAAAATTCCAGAAATTTCCCTTATTTTGAGGCAAAATTGCAGAAATTTCACTTATTTTGGGGCAAAATTGCAAAAATTTCACTTATGTCAGAATAAAAGCAGAAATTTTCTTATTTTGGTGCAAAAAGGCAGAAATTTCTAATATTTTGGTACAAAATTGCAGAAATTTTTCTTATTTTAGGGCAAAAAGGAAGAAATCTCCCATATTTTGGGGCAAAAATGCAGAAATTCCTCTTATTTTTAGGTAAAAAGGCTGAAATTCCCCTTATTTGGGGGCAAAAAGGCAGAAATTTCCCTTATTTTGAGGCAAAATTGCAGAAATTTCACTTATTTCAGAGAACAAAAGCAGAAAATTTCTTATTTTGGGGCAAAAAGGCAGAAATTTCTTTTATTTTGGTACAAAATTGCAGAAATGTTTCTTATTTTGGGGCAAAAAGGCAGAAATCTCCCATATTTTGGGGCAAAAAAGCAGAAATTTCCCTTATTTTGAGGTAAAAACGCTGAAATTCCCCTTATTTGGGGGCAAAAAGGCAGAAATTTACCTTATTTTGAGGCAAAAGTGCAGAAATTTCACTTATTTCAGAATAATAAGTCAGAAATTTTCCTTATTTTGGGGAAAAAAACAGAAATTCTCTTTGTTTTAAAGGAAAAAGACTGATATTCCACTTATTTAGAGGCTAAAAAGCAGAAATTCTTATTATTTTGGAGCAAAAATGAAGAAATTTTCCTTTTTTTGTGGAAAAAGGTATACATTCCTCTAATTTTCGGGCTAAAAAGCAGAAATTCCCCGTATTTTGGAGCAAAATTGCAGAAATTCCCCTAATTGTGTGGAAAAAAGGCAGAAATTCCCTATATGTTAGGGCAAAAAGACAGAAATTCTTTTTATTTTGGGGCAAAACTCAGAAATTCCACTTATTTTGGGGCAAAATTCCAGAAATTTCCCTTATTTTGGGGCAAAATTGCAGAAATTTCACTTATTTTGGGGCGAAATTGCAGAAATTTCACTTTTTTCATGGAAAAAAAGGCAGAAATTTTTCTTATTTTGGGGCAAAAAGGCAGAAATTCCTAATATTTTGTGGCAAAAATTCAGAAATTCCTCTTATTTTGAGGTAAAAAGGCTGAAATTCTCTTTATTTGGGGGCAAAAAGGCATAAATTTCCCTTATTTTGGGGCAAATTGCAGAAATTTCACTTATTTCACGGTAATAAGTCAGAAATTTTCCTTATTTTGGGGCAAAAAAGACAGAAATTCCCTTTGTTTTGGGATAAAAAGACAGAAATTCCACTTATTTAGAGGCAAAAAAGCAGAAATTCCACTTATTTTGGAGTAAAAATTAAGAGATTTCCCTTTTTTATGGCAAAAAGGTATGCATTCTTTTTATTTTCGGACAAAAAGGCAGAGATTCCCCGTATTTTGGAGCAAAATTGCAGAAATTTCACTTATTTCAGAATAAAAATGAGAAATTTTCTTATTTTGGGGCAAAAGGCAGAAATTCCCCTTATTTTATGGCAAAATTGCAGAAATTGCCTTTATTTGGGGACAAAAAACAGAAATTCCCTTTATTTTGGGGCAAAATTGCAGAAAATTTTTTTATTATGGGAAAAAATTGAAGATATTTCTTTTATTTTAAGGCAAAATTGCAGAAATTTCACTTATTTCAGAGAAAAAAACAAAAATCTCTCTTATTTTTGGCAAAATGCAGAAATTCCCATTATTTTGGGGCAAAAAGGCAGAAATTCACCTTATTTTGGGGTAAAATTGAAGACATGTCACATATTTCAGGGCATAAAGGCAGAAATTGCCCTTATTTGGGGGCAAAAAGGCAGAAATTCCCCTTATTTTGGAATAAAATTGCAGAAATTACCCTTGTTTGGGGGCAAAAAGGCAGAAAATCCCCTTAATTTCGGGCAAAAAGGCAGAAATTCCCTGTATTTTGGAGCAAAATTGCAGAAATTCTCCTAATATTGGGGCAAAAATGCAGAAATTCCCTTTATTTGGGGCAAATTGGCAGAAGTTCCCCTTATTTTCAGGAAAAGAGGCAGAAATTCCCATTATTTTGAAGCAAAATTGCAGAAACTCCCCTAATTTTGGGGCAAAAAGGCAGAAATTCCCTTTATTTTGGGGCAAAAATACAGAAATTCTCCTTATATCTGGGCAAAAATCAGAAATTTCCCTTATTTTGGAGCAAAATTTTAGAAATTTCTTTTATTTTGGTACAGAATTGGAGAAATTTTTCTTATTCTGTGGCAAAAAGCCAGAAATTTCTTTTATTTTGGTGCAAAATTGCAGAAATTTTTCTTATTTTGGGGCAAAAAGGCATAAATTTCCCATATTTTGGGGCAAAAATGTAGAAATTTTCTTTATTTTGAGGTAAAAAGGCTGATATTTCCCTTATTTGGGGGCAAAAAGGCAGAAATTTCTCTTATTTTGGGGCAAAATTGCAGAAATTTCACTTATTTCAGAAAAAAAAGAAAAAATTTTCTTATTTGGGGGCAAAAAGGCAGAAATTTCTTTTATTTTGGTGCAAAATTACAGAAATTTTCTTTATTTTGGGGCAAAAAAGACAGAAATTCCCTTTGTTTTGGGGGAAAAAGACAGAAATTCCACTTATTTAGAGGCAAAAAAGCAGAAATTCCCCTTATTTTGGAGCAAAAATAAAGAAATTTCCCTTTTTCATGGCAAAAAGGTATGCATTCTTCTTATTTTCAGGCAAAAAGGCAGAAATTCCCTATATGTTGGGGCAAAAAGACAGAAATTCTCCTTATTTTGGGGCAAAACTCAGATATTCCACATATTTTGGGGCAAAATTCCATAAATTTCCCTTATTTTGGGGCAAAATTGCAGAAATATCACTTATTTTAAGGCAAAATTGAAGAAATTTCACTTATTTCAGAAGAAAAAAGAAGAAATTTTCTTGTTTTGGGGCAAAACGGGAGAAATTTCTTTTATTTTTGTACAAAATTGCAGAAATTTTTCTTATTTTGGGGCAAAAATTCAGAAATTCCCCTTATTTTTAGGTAAAAAGGCTGAAATTCTCTTTATTTGGGAGCAAAAAGGCAGAAATTGCCCTGATTTTGTGGCAAAATTCCAGAAATTTCACTTATTTTAGGGTAATAAGTCAGAAATTTTTTATTTTGGGGCAAAAAGGCAGAAATTTCTTTTATTTTGGTACAAAATTACAGAAATTTTTCTTATTTTGGGGCAAAAAAAAGAAATTTCCCTTATTTTGGGGCAAAATTGCAGAAATTTCACTTATTTTGATGTAAAAAGGCTGAAATTCCCCTTATTTTGGGGCAAAATGGCAGAAGTTTTCCTTATTTTGGGGCAAAATTGCAGAAATTTAACTTATTTCAAAGTAATAAGTCAGAAATTTTCCTTATTTTGGGGCAAAAAAACAGAAATTCCTTGTTTTGGGGGAAAAAGACAGAAATTCCACTTATTTAGAGGCAAAAAAGCAGAAATTCCCCATATTTTGGAGCAAATTGCAGAAATTCCCCTAATTGTGGGGCAAAAAGGTAGAAATTCCCTATATGTTAGGGCAAATCGACAGAAATTCTCCTCATTTGGGGGCAAAATTAAGAAATTCCATTTATTTTGGGGCAAAATTCCCAAAATTCCCCTTATTTTGGGGCAAAATTGCAGAAATTTCAATTATTTTGGGGCAAAATTGCAGAAATTTCACTTTTTTCAGGGAAAAAAGGCCGAAATTTTCCGTTTTTGGGGGCAAAAAGGCAGAAATTCCTAATATTTTGAGGCAAAAATGCAGAAATTCCTCTTATTTTGAGGTAAAAAGGCTGAAATTCCCCTTATTTTGGGGCAAAAATGCAGAAATTTCTCTAATACTGGGGCAAAATTGCATAAATTTCACTTATTTCAGGGTAATAAGTCAGAAATTTTCCTTATTTTGGGGCAAAAAATACAGAAATTCCATTTGTATGGGGGGAAAAAGACAGAAATTCCATTTATTTAGAGGCAAAAAAGCAGAAATTCCCCTTATTTTGGAGCAAAATTGCAGAAATTTCCCTTTTTATAGCCAAAAGGTATGCATTCTTCTTATTTTCAGGCAAAAAGGCAGAAATTCCCCGTATTTTGGAGTAAAATTGCAGAAATTCCCTTAATTGTAGGGCAAAAAGACAGAAATTCTCCTTATTTTGGGGCAAAACTCAGAAATTCCACTTATTTTGGAACAAAATTTCAGAAATTTCCCTTATTTTTGGCCAAAATTGCAGAAATTTCACTTATTTTGGGGCAAAATTGCAGAAATTTCACTTATTTCAGGGAAAAAAAGCAGAAATTTTCTTATTTTGGGGCAAAAAGGCAGAAATTTCCCATATTTTGAGGCAAAAATGCAGAAATTCCCCTTATTTTGAGGTAAAAAGGCTGAAATTCTCCTTATTTGGGGGCAAAAAGGCAGAAATTTCCCATATTTTGGGGCAAAATTGCAGAAATTTCACTTATTTCAAGGTACTAAGTCAGAAATTTTTCTTACTTTGGGGCAAAAAAGACAGAAATTCCCTTTGTTTTCAGGGAAAAAGACAGAAATTCCACTTATTTAGAGGCAAAAATGCAGAAATTCCCCTTATTTTGGAGCAAAAATGAAGAAATTTCCCTTTTTTATGGCAAAAAGGTATGCATTCTTCTTATTTTCGGGCAAAAAGTCAGAAATTCCCCCTATTTTAGAGCAAAATTGCAGAAATTCCCCTAATTGTGGGGCAAAAAAACAGAAATTCCCTATATGTTGGGGCAAAAAGACAGAAATTCTCCATATTTTGGGGCAAAACTCAGAAATTCCACATATTTTGAGGCAAAATTCCAAAAATTTCCCTTATTTTGGGGCAAAATTGCAGAAATTTCACTTATTTAGGGGCAAAATTGCAGAAATTTCACTTATTACACGGGAAAAAGACAGAAATTTCTTTTATTTTAGTACAAAATTGCAGAAATTTTTCTTATTTTGGGCAAAAAGGCAGAAATTTCCCATATTTTGAGGCAAAAATGCAGAAATTTCACTTATTTCAGGGTAATAAGTCAGAAATTTTCATTACTTTGGAGCAAAAAAGACAGAAAGTCCCTTTGTTTTGGTGGAAAAAGACAGAAACTCCAATTCTTTAGAGGCAAAAATGCAGAAATTCCCCCTATTTTGGAGCAAAAATGAAGAAATTTCCCTTTTTTATGGCAAAAAGGTATGCATTCTTCTTATTTTCAGGCAAAAAGTCAGAAATTCCCCCTATTTTAGAGCAAAATTGCAGAAATTCCCCTTATTGTGGGGCGAAAAGGCAGAAATTCCCTATATGTTGGGGGGAAAAGACAGAAATTCTCCTTATTTTAGAGCAAAACTCAGAAATTTCATTTATTTTGGGGCAAAATTGCAGAAATTTCACTTATTTCAGAAAAAAAAAGGAGAAATTTTCTTATTTTTGGCAAAAAGGCCGAAATTTCTTTTATTTTGGTACAAAATTGCAGAAAATTTTCTTATTTTGGGGCAAAAAGGCAGAAATTTCTCATATTTTGGGGCAAAAATGCAGAAAATCCCCTTATTTTGAGGTAAAAAGGCTAAAATTCCCCTTATTTGATTGCAAAAAGGCAGAAATTTCCCTTATTTTGGGGCAAAATTGCAGAAATTTCACTTATATCAGGGTAATAAGTCAGAAATTTTCCTTATTTTGGGGCAAAAAATACAGAAATTCCATTTGTATGGGGGGAAAAAGACAGAAATTCCATTTATTTAGAGGCAAAAAAGCAGAAATTCCCCTTATTTTGGAGCAAAATTGCAGAAATTTCCCTTTTTATAGCAAAAAGGTATGCATTCTTCTTATTTTCAAGCAAAAAGGCAGAAATTCCCTGTATTTTGGAGTAAAATTGCAGAAATTCCCTTAATTGTAGGGCAAAAAGACAGAAATTCTCTTTATTTTGGGGCAAAACTCAGAAATTCCACTTATTTTAGAACAAAATTTCAGAAATTTCCCTTATTTTTGGCCAAAATTGCAGAAATTTCACTTATTTTGGGGCAATATTGCAGAAATTTCACTTATTTCAGGGAAAAAAAAGCAGAAATTTTCTTATTTTGGGGCAAAAAGGCAGAAATTTCCCATATTTTGAGGCAAAAATGCAGAAATTCCCCTTATTTTGAGGTAAAAAGGCTGAAATTCCCCTTATTTGGGGGCAAAAAGGCAGAAATTTCCCATATTTTGGGGCAAAATTGCAGAAATTTTACTTATTTCAGGGTACTAAGTCAGAAATTTTTCTTACTTTGGGGCAAAAAAGACAGAAATTCCCTTTGTTTTCAGGGAAAAAAACAGAAATTCCACTTATTTAGAGGCAAAAATGCAGAAATTCCCCTTATTTTGGCGCAAAAATGAAGAAATTTCCCTTTTTTATGGCAAAAAGGTATGCATTCTTCTTATTTTCGGGCAAAAAGGCAGAAATTCCCCCTATTTTAGAGCAAAGTTGCAGAAATTCCCCTAATTGTGGGGCAAAAGCAGAAATTCCCTATATGTTGGGGCAAAAAGACAGAAATTCTCCTTATTTTAAAGCAAAACTCAGAAATTTCACTTATTTTGCAGCAAAATTACAGAAATTTCACTTATTTCAGAAAAAAAAAGCAGAAATTTTCTTATTTTGGGGCAAAAAGGCAGAAATTTCTTTTATTTTGGTACAAAATTGCAGAAATTATTCTTATTTTGGGGCAAAAAAGCAGAAATTTCTCATATTTTGGGGCAAAATTGCAGAAAATTTCCTTATTTTGAGGTAAAAAGTCTAAAATTCCCCTTATTTGGTTGCAAAAAGGCAGAAATTTTCCTTATTTGGGTGAAAAATTGCAGAAATTTCACTTATTTCAGGGTAATAAGTCAGAAATTTTCTTTATTTTGGGGCAAAAAAAGACAGAAATTCTCTTTGTTTTGGGGGTAAAAGACAGAAATTCCACTTATTTAGAGGCAAAAAAGCAGAAATTCCCATTATTTTGGAGCAAAAATGAAGAAATTTCCCTTTTTTATGGCAAAAAGGTATGCATTCTTCTTATTTTCGGGCAAAAAGGCAGAAATTCCCCCTATTTTAGAGCAAAATTGCAGAAATTCCCCTAATTGTGGGGCAAAAAAACAGAAATTCCCTATATGTTGGGGCAAAAAGATAGAAATTCTCCATATTTTGGGGCAAAACTCAGAAATTCCACTTATTTTGGGGCAAAATTCCAAAAATTTCCCTTATTTTGGGGCAAAATTGCAGAAATTTCACTTATTTAGGGGCAAAATTGCAGAAATTACACTTATTTCAGGGGAAAAAGACAGAAATTTCTTTTATTTTGGTACAAAATTGCAGAAATTTTTCTTATTTTGGGCAAAAAGGCAGAAATTCCCTATATGTTGGGGCAAAAAGACAGAAATTCTCCTTATTTTAAAGCAAAACTCAGAAATTTCACTTATTTTGCGGCAAAATTACAGAAATTTCACTTATTTCAGAAAAAAAAAGCAGAAATTTTCTTATTTTGGGGCAAAAAGGCAGAAATTTCCCATATTTTGAGGCAAAAATGCAGAAATTCCCCTTATTTTGAGGTAAAAAGGCTGAAATTCTCCTTATTTGGGGGCAAAAAGGCAGAAATTTCCCATATTTTGGGGCAAAATTGCAGAAATTTCACTTATTTCAAGGTACTAAGTCAGAAATTTTTCTTACTTTGGGGCAAAAAAGACAGAAATTCCCTTTGTTTTCAGGGAAAAAGACAGAAATTCCACTTATTTAGAGGCAAAAATGCAGAAATTCCCCTTATTTTGGAGCAAAAATGAAGAAATTTCCCTTTTTTATGGCAAAAAGGTATGCATTCTTCTTATTTTCGGGCAAAAAGTCAGAAATTCCCCCTATTTTAGAGCAAAATTGCAGAAATTCCCCTAATTGTGGGGCAAAAAAACAGAAATTCCCTATATGTTGGGGCAAAAAGACAGAAATTCTCCATATTTTGGGGCAAAACTCAGAAATTCCACATATTTTGAGGCAAAATTCCAAAAATTTCCCTTATTTTGGGGCAAAATTGCAGAAATTTCACTTATTTAGGGGCAAAATTGCAGAAATTTCACTTATTACAGGGGAAAAAGACAGAAATTTCTTTTATTTTAGTACAAAATTGCAGAAATTTTTCTTATTTTGGGCAAAAAGGCAGAAATTTCCCATATTTTGAGGCAAAAATGCAGAAATTTCACTTATTTCAGGGTAATAAGTCAGAAATTTTCATTACTTTGGAGCAAAAAAGACAGAAAGTCCCTTTGTTTTGGTGGAAAAAGACAGAAACTCCAATTCTTTAGAGGCAAAAATGCAGAAATTCCCCCTATTTTGGAGCAAAAATGAAGAAATTTCCCTTTTTTATGGCAAAAAGGTATGCATTCTTCTTATTTTCAGGCAAAAAGTCAGAAATTCCCCCTATTTTAGAGCAAAATTGCAGAAATTCCCCTTATTGTGGGGCGAAAAGGCAGAAATTCCCTATATGTTGGGGGGAAAAGACAGAAATTCTCCTTATTTTAGAGCAAAACTCAGAAATTTCATTTATTTTGGGGCAAAATTGCAGAAATTTCACTTATTTCAGAAAAAAAAAGGAGAAATTTTCTTATTTTTGGCAAAAAGGCCGAAATTTCTTTTATTTTGGTACAAAATTGCAGAAAATTTTCTTATTTTGGGGCAAAAAGGCAGAAATTTCTCATATTTTGGGGCAAAAATGCAGAAAATCCCCTTATTTTGAGGTAAAAAGGCTAAAATTCCCCTTATTTGATTGCAAAAAGGCAGAAATTTCCCTTATTTTGGGGCAAATGCAGAAATTTCACTTATATCAGGGTAATAAGTCAGAAATTTTCCTTATTTTGGGGCAAAAAATACAGAAATTCCATTTGTATGGGGGGAAAAAGACAGAAATTCCATTTATTTAGAGGCAAAAAAGCAGAAATTCCCCTTATTTTGGAGCAAAATTGCAGAAATTTCCCTTTTTATAGCAAAAAGGTATGCATTCTTCTTATTTTCAAGCAAAAAGGCAGAAATTCCCTGTATTTTGGAGTAAAATTGCAGAAATTCCCTTAATTGTAGGGCAAAAAGACAGAAATTCTCTTTATTTTGGGGCAAAACTCAGAAATTCCACTTATTTTAGAACAAAATTTCAGAAATTTCCCTTATTTTTGGCCAAAATTGCAGAAATTTCACTTATTTTGGGGCAATATTGCAGAAATTTCACTTATTTCAGGGAAAAAAAGCAGAAATTTTCTTATTTTGGGGCAAAAAGGCAGAAATTTCCCATATTTTGAGGCAAAAATGCAGAAATTCCCCTTATTTTGAGGTAAAAAGGCTGAAATTCCCCTTATTTGGGGGCAAAAAGGCAGAAATTTCCCATATTTTGGGGCAAAATTGCAGAAATTTTACTTATTTCAGGGTACTAAGTCAGAAATTTTTCTTACTTTGGGGCAAAAAAGACAGAAATTCCCTTTGTTTTCAGGGAAAAAAACAGAAATTCCACTTATTTAGAGGCAAAAATGCAGAAATTCCCCTTATTTTGGCGCAAAAATGAAGAAATTTCCCTTTTTTATGGCAAAAAGGTATGCATTCTTCTTATTTTCGGGCAAAAAGGCAGAAATTCCCCCTATTTTAGAGCAAAGTTGCAGAAATTCCCCTAATTGTGGGGCAAAAAGGCAGAAATTCCCTATATGTTGGGGCAAAAAGACAGAAATTCTCCTTATTTTAAAGCAAAACTCAGAAATTTCACTTATTTTGCAGCAAAATTACAGAAATTTCACTTATTTCAGAAAAAAAAAGCAGAAATTTTCTTATTTTGGGGCAAAAAGGCAGAAATTTCTTTTATTTTGGTACAAAATTGCAGAAATTATTCTTATTTTGGGGCAAAAAAGCAGAAATTTCTCATATTTTGGGGCAAAATTGCAGAAAATTTCCTTATTTTGAGGTAAAAAGTCTAAAATTCCCCTTATTTGGTTGCAAAAAGGCAGAAATTTTCCTTATTTGGGTGAAAAATTGCAGAAATTTCACTTATTTCAGGGTAATAAGTCAGAAATTTTCTTTATTTTGGGGCAAAAAAAGACAGAAATTCTCTTTGTTTTGGGGGTAAAAGACAGAAATTCCACTTATTTAGAGGCAAAAAAGCAGAAATTCCCATTATTTTGGAGCAAAAATGAAGAAATTTCCCTTTTTTATGGCAAAAAGGTATGCATTCTTCTTATTTTCGGGCAAAAAGGCAGAAATTCCCCCTATTTTAGAGCAAAATTGCAGAAATTCCCCTAATTGTGGGGCAAAAAAACAGAAATTCCCTATATGTTGGGGCAAAAAGATAGAAATTCTCCATATTTTGGGGCAAAACTCAGAAATTCCACTTATTTTGGGGCAAAATTCCAAAAATTTCCCTTATTTTGGGGCAAAATTGCAGAAATTTCACTTATTTAGGGGCAAAATTGCAGAAATTACACTTATTTCAGGGGAAAAAGACAGAAATTTCTTTTATTTTGGTACAAAATTGCAGAAATTTTTCTTATTTTGGGCAAAAAGGCAGAAATTCCCTATATGTTGGGGCAAAAAGACAGAAATTCTCCTTATTTTAAAGCAAAACTCAGAAATTTCACTTATTTTGCGGCAAAATTACAGAAATTTCACTTATTTCAGAAAAAAAAAGCAGAAATTTTCTTATTTTGGGGCAAAAAGGCAGAAATTTCTTTTATTTTGGTACAAAATTGCAGAAATTATTCTTATTTTGGGGCAAAAAAGCAGAAATTTCTCATATTTTGGGGCAAAATTGCAGAAAATTTCCTTATTTTGAGGTAAAAAGTCTAAAATTCCCCTTATTTGGTTGCAAAAAGGCAGAAATTTTCCTTATTTGGGGGAAAAATTGCAGAAATTTCACTTATTTCAGGGTAATAAGTCAGAAATTTTCTTTATTTTGGGGCAAAAAAAGACAGAAATTCTCTTTGTTTTGGGGGTAAAAGACAGAAATTCCACTTATTTAGAGGCAAAAAAGCAGAAATTCCCATTATTTTGGAGCAAAAATGAAGAAATTTCCCTTTTTTATGGCAAAAAGGTATGCATTCTTCTTATTTTCGGGCAAAAAGGCAGAAATTCCCCCTATTTTAGAGCAAAATTGCAGAAATTCCCCTAATTGTGGGGCAAAAAAACAGAAATTCCCTATATGTTGGGGCAAAAAGATAGAAATTCTCCATATTTTGGGGCAAAACTCAGAAATTCCACTTATTTTGGGGCAAAATTCCAAAAATTTCCCTTATTTTGGGGCAAAATTGCAGAAATTTCACTTATTTAGGGGCAAAATTGCAGAAATTACACTTATTTCAGGGGAAAAAGACAGAAATTTCTTTTATTTTGGTACAAAATTGCAGAAATTTTTCTTATTTTGGGCAAAAAGGCAGAAATTCCCTATATGTTGGGGCAAAAAGACAGAAATTCTCCTTATTTTAAAGCAAAACTCAGAAATTTCACTTATTTTGCGGCAAAATTACAGAAATTTCACTTATTTCAGAAAAAAAAAGCAGAAATTTTCTTATTTTGGTGCAAAAAGGCAGAAATTTCTTTTATTTTGGTACAAAATTGCAGAAATTATTCTTATTTTGGGGCAAAAAAGCAGAAATTTCTCATATTTTGGGGCAAAATTGCACAAAATTTCCTTATTTTGAGGTAAAAAGTCTAAAATTCCCCTTATTTGGTTGCAAAAAGGCAGAAATTTTCCTTATTTGGGGGAAAAATTGCAGAAATTTCACTTATTTCAGGGTAATAAGTCAGAAATTTTCTTTATTTTGGGGCAAAAAAAGACAGAAATTCTCTTTGTTTTGGGGGTAAAAGACAGAAATTCCACTTATTTAGAGGCAAAAAAGCAGAAATTCCCATTATTTTGGAGCAAAAATGAAGAAATTTCCCTTTTTTATGGCAAAAAGGTATGCATTCTTCTTATTTTCGGGCAAAAAGGCAGAAATTCCCCCTATTTTAGAGCAAAATTGCAGAAATTCCCCTAATTGTGGGGCAAAAAACCAGAAATTCCCTATATGTTGGGGCAAAAAGATAGAAATTCTCCATATTTTGGGGCAAAACTCAGAAATTCCACTTATTTTGGGGCAAAATTCCAAAAATTTCCCTTATTTTGGGGCAAAATTGCAGAAATTTCACTTATTTAGGGGCAAAATTGCAGAAATTACACTTATTTCAGGGGAAAAAGACAGAAATTTCTTTTATTTTGGTACAAAATTGCAGAAATTTTTCTTATTTTGGGCAAAAAGGCAGAAATTTCCCATATTTTGAGGCAAAAATGCAGAAATTTCACTTATTTCAGGGTAATAAGTCAGAAATTTTCCTTACTTTGGGGGAAAAAGGCAGAAATTCCCTTTGTTTTGGTGGAAAAAGACAGAAATTCCACTTATTTAGAGGCAAAAATGCAGAAATTCCCCTTATTTTTGCGCAAAAATGAAGAAATTTCCCTTTTTTATGGCAAAAAGGTATGCATTCTTCTTATTTTCGTGCAAAAAGGCAGAAATTCCCTTTGTTTTGGGGGAAAAAGACAGAAATTCCACTTATTTAGAGGCAAAAAAGCAGAAATTCCCCATATTTTGGAGCAAAATTGCAGAAATTCCCCTAATTGTGGGGCAAAAAGGCAGAAATTCCCTATATGTTAGGGCAAAACGACAGAAATTCTCCTCTTTTGGGGGCAAAATTCAGAAATTCCATTTATTTTGGGGCAAAATTCCCAAAATTCCCCTTATTTTGGGGCTAAATTGCAGAAATTCCACTTATTTAGAGGCAAAAATGCAGAAATTCCCCTTATTTTGGAGCAAAAATGAAGAAATTTCCCTTTTTTATGGCTAAAAGGTATGCATTCTTCTTATTTTCAGGCAAAAAGGCAGAAATTCTCCCTATTTTAGAGCAAAATTGCAGAAATTCCCCTAATTGTGGGGCAAAAAGGCAGAAATTCCCTATATGTTGGGGCAAAAAGACAGAAATTCTCCTTATTTTGGTGAAAAACTCAGAAATTCCACTTATTTTGGGGCAAAATTGCAGAAATTTCCCTTATTTTGGGGCGAAATTGCAGAAATTTCACTTATTTTGGGGCAAAATTGCAGAAATTTCACTTTTTTCAGGGTAATAAGTCAGAAATTTTCCTTATTTTGGGGCAAAAAAGACAGAAATTCCCTATGTTCTGGGGGAAAAGACAGTAATTCCACTTTTTTAGAGGCAAAAAAGCAGAAATTCCTTTTATTTTGGAGTAAAAATGAAGAAATTTCTTTTTTTTTGTGGCAAATGTATACATTCCCTTTATTTTCGGGCAAAAAGGCAGAAATTCCCCGTATTTTGGAGCAAACTTGCAGATATTCCCCTAATTGTGGGGCAAAAAGGCAGAAATTCCCTATATGTTGGGGCAAAAAGACAGAAATTCTCCTTATTTTGGGGCAAAACTCAGAAATTCCACTTATTTTGGGGAAAAATTCCAGAAATTTCCCTTATTTTGGGGCAAAATTGCAGAAATTTCACTTATTTTCAGGCAAAATTAAATAAATTTCACTTATTTCAGAAAAAAAGCAGAATTTTCTTATTTTGGTGCAAAAAGGCAGAAATTTCTTTTATTTTGTTACAAAATTGCAGAAATTTTTCTTATTTTGGGGCAAAAAGGCAGAAATCTCCCATATTTTGGGGCAAAAATGCAGAAATTCCTCTTATTTTGAGGGAAAAAGGCTGAAATTCCCCTTATTTGGGGGCAAAAGGGCAGAAATTTCCCTTATTTTGAGGCAAAATTGCAGAAATTTCACTTATTTCAGAGAAAAAAAGCAAAAACTTTTCTTATTTTAGGGCAAAATGCAGAAATTCCCATTATTTTGGGGCAAAAAGCAGAAATTCACCTTATTTTGTGGTAAAATTGCAGACATTTCACATATTTCAGGGCAAAAAGGTAGAAATTCCCCTTATTTGGGGGCAAAAAGGCAGAAATTCCCCTTATTTTGGGATAAAATTGCAGAAATGTCCCTTGTTTGGGGGCAAAAAGGCAGAAAATCCCCTTAATTTTTGGCAAAAAAGCAGAAATTTCCCGTATTTTGGATCAAAATTGCAGAAATTCCCCTAATATTGGGGCAAAAATGCAGAAATTCTTATTATTTGGGGCAAATCGGCAGAAGTTCCCCTTATTTTCGGAAAAAGAGGCAGAAATTCCCTGTATTTTGAAGCAAAATTGCAGAAACTCCCCTAATTTTGGGGCAAAAAGGCATAAATTTCTCATATTTTGGGGCAAAAATGCAGAAATTTTTCTTATTTTGAGGTAAAAAGGCTGAAATTCCCCTTATTTGGGGGCAAAAAAGAAGAATTTCTCTTATTTTGGGGCAAAATTGCAGAAATTTCACTTATTTCAGAGTAATAAGTCAGAAATTTTCGTTATTTTGGGGCAAAAAAAACAGAAATTCCCTTTGTTTTGGGGGGGAAAGACAGAAATTCCACTTTTTTAGAGGCAAAAAAGCAGAAATAACTTTTATTTTGGAGTAAAAATGTAGAAATTTCCCTTTTTTATGGCAAAAAGGTATGCATTCTTCTTATTTTCGGGCAAAAAGGCAGAAATTCCCCGTATTTTCGAGCAAAATTGCAAAAATTCCCCTAATTTTAGGGCAAAAAGGCAGAAATTCCCTATATGTTGGGGCAAAAAGACAGAAATTCTCCTTATTTTGGGGCAAAACTCAGAAATTCCACTTATTTTGGGGCAAAATTCTAGAAATTTTTCTTATTTTAAAGCAAAATTGCAGAAATTTCACTTATTTTGGGGTAAAATTGCAGAAATTTCACTTATTTCAGGGAAAAAAGGCAGAAATTTTTCTTATTTTGGGGCAAAAAGGAAAAATTTCCTAATATTTTGTGGCAAAAATGCCGAAATTCCCCTTATTTTGAGGTAAAAAAGCTGAAATTTCTCTTATTTGAGGGCAAAAAGGCAGAAATTTCCCTTATTTTGGGGCAAAATTGCAGAAATTTCACTTATTTCAGGGTAATAAGTCAGAAATTTTCCTTATTTTGGGGCCAAAAGTACAGAAATTCCCTTTGTTTTGGGGGAAAAAGACAGAAATTCCACTTATTTAGAGGCAAAAAAGCAGAAATTCCCCTTATTTTGGAGCAAAAATGAAGAAATTTCCCTTTTTTATGGCAAAAAGGTATGCATTCTTCTTATTTTCGGGCAAAAAGACAGAAATTCCCCGTATTTTGAAGCAAAATTGCAGAAATTCCCCTAATTGTGGGGCAAAAAAACAGAAATTCCCTATATGTTGGGGCAAAAAGACAGAAATTCTCCTTATTTTGGGGTAAAACTCAGAAATTCCACTTATTTTGGGGGCAAAATTCCAGAAATTTCCCTTATTTTGGCGCAAAATTGCAGAAATTTTACTTATTATGAGGCAAAATTGCAGAAATTTCACTTATTTCAGAAAAATAAGCAGAATTTATTTATTTTGGTGCAAAAAGGCAGAAATTTCTTTTATTTTGGTACAAATTGCAGAAATTTTTCTTATTTTGGGGCAAAAAGGCAGAAATCTTCATATTTTGGGGCAAAAATGCAGAAATTCCTCTTATTTTGAGGTAAAAAGGCTGAAATTTCCCTTATTTGGGGGCAAAAAGGAAGAAATTTCCCATATTTTGAGGCAAAATTGCAGAAATTTCACTTATTTCAGGATAATTAGTCAGAAATTTTCGTTATTTTGGGGCAAAAGAGACAGAAATTTCCTTTGTTTTGGGGGAAAAAAACAGAAATTCCACTTTTTTAGAGGCAAAAAAAGCAGAAATTCCTTTTATTTTGGAGTAAAAATGAGGAAATTTCCCTTTTTTGTGGCAAACGCTATACATTCCACTTATTTTTGGGCTAAAAAGCAGAAATTACCCGTATTTTGGAGCAAAATTGCAGAAATTCCCCTAATTGTGGGGCAAGAAGGGAGAAATTCCCTATATGTTGGGGCAAAAAGAAACAAATTCTCCTTATTTTGGGTCAAAACTCAGAAATTCTACTGATATTGGGGCAAAATTCCAGAAATTTCCCTTATTTTGGGGCAAAATTGCAGAAATTTCACTTATTTTTGGGCAAAATTGCAGAAATTTCACTTATTTCAGAAAAAAAAGCAGAAATTTTCTTATTTTGGTGCAAAAGGGCGGAAATTTCTTTTATTTTGGTACAAAATTGCAGAAATTTTTCTTATTTTGGGGCAAAAAGGCAGAAATCTCCCATATTTTGGGGCAAAAATGCAGAAATTTCTCTTATTTTGAGGTAAAAAGGCTGAAATTCCCCTTATTTGGGGGCAAAAAGGCAGAAATTTCCCTTATTTTGGGGCAAAATTGCAGAAATTTCACTTATTTCAGGCTAATAAGTCAAAAATTTTCCTTATTTTGGGGCAAAAAAGACAGAAATTTCCTTTGTTTTGGGGGATAAAGACAGAAATACCACTTATTTAGAGGCAAAAAAAAAGAAATTCCCCTTATTTTGGAGCAAAACTGAAGAAATTTCTATTTTTTATGGCAAAAGGGTATGCATTCTTCTTATTTTCGGGCAAAAAGGCAGAAATTCCCCGTATTTTGGAGCAAAATTGCAGAAATTCCCCTAATTGTGGGGCAAGAAGGGGGAAATTCCCTATATGTTGGGGCAAAAAGACAGAAATTCTCCTTATTTTGGGGCAAAACTCAGAAATTCCACTTATTTTGGTGCAAAATTCCAGAAATTTCCCTTATTTTAGGGCAAAATTGCAGAAATTTCACTTATTTTGGGGCGAAATTGCAGAAATTTAACTTATTTCAGAAAAAAATTCAGAAATTTTTCTATTTTGGTGCAAAAAGGCAGAAATTTCTTTTATTTTGGTACAAAATTGCAGAAATTTTTCTTATTTTGGGGCAAAAAGGCAGAAATCCCCCATATTTTGAGGCAAAAATGCAGAAATTCCTCTTATTTTGAGGTAATAAGGCTGAAATTTTCCTTATTTGGGGGCAAAAAGGCAGAAATTTCCCTTATTTTGAGGCAAAATTGCAGAAATTTCACTTATTTCAGGGTAATAAGTCAGAAATTTTCTTTATTTTGGGGCAAAAAAGACAGAAATTCCCTTTGTTTTGGGAGAAAAAGACAGAAATTCCACTTTTTTAGAGGCAAAAAAGCAGAAATTCCTTTTATTTTGGAGTAAAAATGAAGAAATTTCCCTTTTTTATGGCAAAAAGGTATGCATTCCACTTATTTTCGGGCAAAAAGGCAGAAATTACCCGTATTTTGGAGCAATATTGCAGAAATTCCCCTAATTGTGGGGCAAAAAGGCAGAAATTCCCTATATGTTAGGGCAAAAAGACAGAAATTCTCCTTATTTTGGGGCAAAACTCAGAAATTCTACTTATTTTGGGGCAAAATTCCAGAAATTTCCCTTATTTTGGGGCAAAATTGCAGAAATTTCACTTATTTTGGGGCAAAATTGCAGAAATTTCACTTATTTCAGGGTAATAAGTCAGAAATTTTCCTTATTTTGGGGCCAAAAAGACAGAAATTCCCTTTGTTTTGGGGGAAAAAGACAGAAATTCCACTTATTTAGAGGCAAAAAAGCAGAAATTCCTCTTATTTTGGAGCAAAATTGCAGAAATTCCCCTAATTGTGGGGCAAAAAGGCAGAAATTCCCTATATGTTGGGGCAAAAAGAAACAAATTCTCCTTATTTTGGGTCAAAACTCAGAAATTCCACTGATATTGGGGCAAAATTCCAGAAATTTCCTTTATTTTGGGGCAAAATTGCAGAAATTTCACTTATTTTGGGGCAAAATTGCAGAAATTTCACTTATTTCAGAAAAAAAAGCAGAAATTTTCCTATTTTGGTGCAAAAAGGCAGAATTATCTTTTATTTTGGTACAAAATTGCAGAAATTTTTCTTATTTTGGGGCAAAAAGGCAGAAATCTCCCATATTTTGGGGCAAAAATGAAGATATTCCTCTTATTTTGAGGTAAAAAGGCTGAAATTTCCTTTATTTGGGGGCAAAAAGGCAGAAATTTCCCTTATTTTGAGGAAAATTGCAGAAATTTCACTTATTTCAGGGTAATAAGTCAGAAATTTTCGTTATTTTGGGGCAAAAAAGACAGATATTCCCTTTGTTTTGGGGGAAAAAGACAGAAATTCCACTTTTTTAGAGGCAAAAAAGCAGAAATTCTTTTTTTTTGGAGTAAAAATGAAGAAATTTCTTTTTTTGTGGCAAAAGGTATACATTCCACTTATTTTTGGGCTAAAAAGCAGAAATTACCCGTATTTTGGAGCAAAATTGCAGAAAATCCCCTAATTGTGGGGCAAAAAGGCAGAAATTCCCTATATGTTAGGGCAAAAAGACAGAAATTCTCCTTATTTTAAGGCAAAACTCAGAAATTCCACTTATTTTGCGGCAAAATTCTAGAAATTTCCCTTATTTTGGAACAAAATTGCAGAAATTTCACTTATTTGGGGCAAAATTGCAGTAATTTCACTTATTTTGGGGCAAAATTGCAGAAATTCCAAATATTTTGTGGCAAAAATGCAGAAATTCCCCTTATTTTAAGGTAAAAAGGCAGAAATTCCCCTTATTTGGGGGTAAAAAACAGAAATTTCCCTTATTTTGGGGCAAAATTGCAGAAATTTCACTTATTTTGGGGCAAAATTGCAGAAATTTCACTTATTTCAGAAAAAAATTCAGAAATTTTCCTATTTTGGTGCAAAAAGACAGAAATTTCTATTTTGGTACAAAATTGAAGAAATTTTTCTTTTTTTGGGGCAAAAAGGCACAAATCTCCCATATTTTGGGGAAAAAATGCAGAAATTCCTCTTATTTTGAGGTAAAAAGGTAGAAATTTCCCTTATTTGGGGGAAAAAGGCAGAAATTTCCCTTATTTTGAGGCAAAATTGCAGAAATTTCACTTATTTCAGTGTAATAAGTCAGAAATTTTCCTTATTTTGGGGCAAAAAACAGAAATTCCCTTTGTTTTGGGGGAAAAAGACAGAAATTCCACTTTTTTAGCGGCAAAAAAGCAGAAATTCATTTTATTTTGGAGTAAAAATGAAGAAATTTCTTTTTTTTTTGTGGCGAAAGATATACATTCCCCTTATTTTCAGGCTAAAAAGCAGAAATTCCCCGTATTTTGGAGCAAAATTGCAGAAATTCCCCTAATTGTGGGGCAAAAAGGCAGAAATTTCCGATATGTTAGGGCAAAAAGACAGAAATTCTTTTTATTTTGGGGCTAAACTCAGAAATTCCACTTATTTTGGGGCAAAATTCCAGAAATTTCCCTTATTTGGGGCAAAATTGCAGAAATTTCACTTATTTTGGGGCAAAATTGCAGAAATTTCACTTATTTCAGGGTAGTAAGTCAGAAATTTTCCTTATTTTGGGGCCAAAAAGACAGAAATTTCCTTTGTTTTGGGGTGAAAAAGATAGGAATTCCACTTATTTAGAGGCAAAAAAGCAGAAATTCCTCTTATTTTGGAGCAAAAATGAAGAAATTTCCTTTTTTTATGGCAAAAAGGTATGCATTCTTCTTATTTTCGGGCAAAAAGGCAGAAATTCCCAGTATTTTGGAGCAAAATTGCAGAAATTCCCCTAATTGTGGGGCAAAAAGGCAGAAATTCCCTATATGTTGGGGCAAAAAGAAACAAATTCTCCTTATTTTGGGTCAAAACTCAGAAATTCCACTGATATTGGGGCAAAATTCCAGAAATTTCCCGTATTTTGGGGCAAAATTGCAGAAATTTCACTTATTTTGGGGCAAAATTGCAGAAATTTCACTTATTTCAGAAAAAAAAGCAGAAATTTTCTTATTTTGGTGCAAAAAGGCGGAAATTTCTTTTATTTTGGTACAAAATTGCAGAAATTTTTCTTATTTTGGGGCAAAAAGGCAGAAATCTCCCATATTTTGGGGCAAAAATGAAGAAATTTCTCTTATTTTGAGGTAAAAATCTGAAATTCCCATTATTTGGGGGCAAAAAGGCAGAAATTTCCCTTATTTTGAGGCAAAATTGCAGAAATTTCAGTTATTTCAGTGTAATAAGTCAGAAATTTTCTTTATTTTGGGGCAAAAAAGACAGAAATTCTTTTTGTTTTGAGGGAAAAAGGCAGAAATTCCACTTTTTTAGCGGCAAAAAAGCAAAAATTCATTTTATTTTGGAGTAAAAATGAAGAAATTTTTTTTTTGTGGCAAAAAGTATACATTCCCCTTATTTTCAGGCTAAAAAGCAGAAATTCCCCGTATTTTGGAGCAAAATTGCAGAAATTCCCCTAATTGTGGGGCAAAAAGGCAGAAATTGCCTATATGTTGGGGCAAAAAGACAGAAATTCTCCTAATTTTGGGGCAAAACTCAGAAATTCCACTTATTTTGGGGCAAAATTCCAGAAATTTCCCTTATTTTGGGGCAAAATTGCAGAAATTTCACTTATTTTGGGGCAAAATTGCAGAAATTTCACTTATTTCAGGGTAATAAGTCAGAAATTTTCCTTAATTTGGAGCAAAAAAACAGAAATTCCCTTTGTTTTGGGGGAAAAAGACAGAAATTCCAATTATTTAGAGGCAAAAAAGCTGAAATTCCCCTTATTTTGGAGCAAAAATGAAGAACTTTCCCTTTTTTATGGCAAAAAGGTATGCATTCTTCTTATTTTCGGGCAAAAAGGCAGAAATTCCCCGTATTTTGGAGCACAATTGCAGAAATTCCCCTAATTGTGGGGCGAAAAGGCAGAAATTCCCTACATGTTAGGGCAAAAAGACAGAAATTCTCCTTATTTTGGGGCAAAACTCAGAAATTCCACTTATTTTAAGGCAAAATTCCAGAAATTTCCTTTATTTGGGAGCAAAATTGCAGAAATTTCTGTTATTTTGGGGCAAAATTGCAGAAATTTCACTTATTTCAGAAAAAAAAGCAGAAATTTTCTCATTTTGGTGCAAAAAGGCGGAAATTTCTTTTATTTTGGTACAAAATTGCAGAAATTTTTCTTATTTTGGGGCAAAAAGGCAGAAATCTCCCATATTTTGGGGCAAAAATGCAGAAATTCCTCTTATTTTGAGGTAAAAAGGCTGAAATTCCCCTTATTTGGAGTCAAAAAGGCAGAAATTTTTCTTATTTTGGGGCAAAATTGCAGAAATTTCACTTATTTCAGAGTAGTCAGTCAGAAATTTTTCTTATTTTGGGGCAAAAAAGCAGAAATTCCTTTTATTTTGGAGTAAAAATGAAGAAATTTTTTTTTGTGGCAAATGGTATACATTCCCCTTATTTTCAGGCTAAAAAGCAGAAATTACCCGTATTTTGGAGCAAAATTGCAAAAATTCCGCTAATTGTGGGGCAAAAAGGCAGAAATTCCCTGTAAGTTAGAGCAAAAAAACAGAAAATCTCCTTATTTTGGGGCAAAACTCAGAAATTCCACTTACTTTGGGGCAAAATTCCAAAAATTTCCCTTATTTTGGGCCAAAATTGCAGAAATTTCACTTATTTTGAGGCAAAATTGCATAAATTTCACTTATTTCATCAGGGTAATAAGTCAGAAATTTTCCTTATTTTGGGGCAAAAAACACAGAAATTCCCTTTGTTTTGGGGGAAAAAGACAGAAATTCAAATTTTTTAGAGGCAAAAAAGCAGAAATTCCTTTTATTTTGGAGTAAAAATGAAGAAATTTCCCTTTTTTGTGGCAAAATGTATACATTCCACTTATTTTTGGGCTAAAAAGCTGAAATTACCCGTATTTTGGAGCAAAATTGCAGAAATTCCCCTAATTGTGGGGCAAAATGCAGAAATTCCCTATATGTTAGGGCAAACAGACAGAAATTCTCCTTATTTTGGGGCAAAACTCAGAAATTCCACTTATTTTGGGGCAAAATTCCAGAAATTTCCCTTATTTTGTGGCAAAATTGCAGAAATTTCCTTTACATTGGGGAAAAATTGCAGAAATTTCCCTTATTTTGGGGCAAAATTGCAGAAATTTCACTTATTTCATGGTAAAAAGGCAGAAATTTTCCTTATTTTGGGGCAAAAATGCGGAGATTCCAAATATTTTGTGGTAAAATTGCAAAAATTCCCCTTATTTTGAGGTAAAAAGGCAGAAATTCCCCTTATTTGGGGGCAAAAAGCAGAAATTTCCCTTATTCTGGGACAAAATTGCAGAAATTTCACTTATTTCAGGGTAATAAGTCAGAAATTTTCCTTATTTGGGGCAAAAAAGACAGAAATTCCTTTTGTTTTGGGGGAAAAAGTCAGAAATTCCACTTATTTAGAAACAAAAAAGCAGAAATTCCCCGTATTTTTGAGCAAAATTGCAGAAATTCCCCTAATTGTGGGACAAAAAGGCAGAAATTTGCTATATGTTGGGGCAAAAGGACAGAAATTCTTTTTATTTTGGGGCAAAACTCAGAAATTCCACTTATTTTGGGACAAAATTCCAGAAATTTCACTTATTTTGGCAAAATTGCAGAAATTTCAATTATTTCAGAAAAAAAGCAGAAATTTTCTTATTTTGGTGCAAAAAGGCAGAAATTTCTTTTATTTTGGTACAAAATTGCAGAAATTTTTCTTATTTGGGGGCAAAAAGCAGAAATCCCCTATATTTTGGGGCAAAAATGCATAAATTCCTCTTATTTTGAGGTAAAAAGGCTGAAATTTCCCTTATTTGGGGGCAAAAAGACAGAAATTTCCCTTATTTTGAGGCAAAATTGCAGAAATTTCACTTATTTCAGGGTAATAAGTCAGAAATTTTTCTTACTTTGGGGCAAAAAACAGAAATTCCCTTTGTTTTGGGGGAAAAAGACAGAAATTCAACTTATTTAGAGGCAAAAAAGCAGAAATTCTTCTTTATTGGAGCAAAAATGAAGAAATTTATCTTTTTTTGTGGCAAAAGGTATACATTCCGCTTATTTTCGGGCTAAAAAGCAGAAATTCCCCGTATTTTGTATCAAAATTGCAGAAATTCCCCTTATTTTGGAGCAAAAATAAAGAAATTTCCCTTTTTTATGGTAAAAAGGTATGCATTCTTCTTATTTTCGGGCAAAAAGGCAGAAATTCCCCGTATTTTGGAGCAAAATTGCAGAAATTCCTCTAATTGTGGGGCAAAAAGGCAGAAATTGCCTATATGTTGGGGCAAAAAGACAGAAATTCTCCTTATTTTGGGGCAAAACTCAGAAATTCCACTTATTTTGGTGCAAAATTCCAGAAATTTCCCTTATTTTAGGGCAAAATTGCAGAAATTTCACTTATTTTGGGGCAAAATTGCAAAAATTTCACTTATTTCAGAAAAAAAAAGCAGAATTTATTTATTTTGGTGCAAAAAGGCAGAAATTTCTTTTATTTTGGTACAAAATTGCAGAAATTTTTCTTATTTTGGGGCAAAAAGGCAGAAATCTCCCATATATTGTGGCAAAAATGCAGAAATTTCTCTTATTTTGAGGTAAAAAGGCTGAAATTCCCCTTATTTGGGGGCAAAAAGGCAGAAATTTCCCTTATTTTGAGGCAAAATTGCAGAAATTTCACTTATTTCAGGGTAATAAGTCAGAAATTTCCTTATTTTGTGGCAAAAAACACAGAAATTCCCTTTGTTTTGGGGGAAAAAGACAGAAATTCCACTTTTTTAGAGGCAAAAAAGCAGAAATTCCTTTTATTTTGGAGTAAAAATGAAGAAATTTCCCTTTTTTGTGGCAAAATGTATACATTCCACTTATTTTTGGGCTAAAAAGCAGAAATTACCCGTATTTTGGAGCAAAATTGCAGAAATTCCCCTAATTGTGGGGCAAAAGCAGAAATTCCCTATATGTTGGGGAAAAAGACAGAAATTCTCCTTATTTTGGGGCAAAACTCAGAAATTCCACTTATTTTGGGGCAAAATTCCAGAAATTTCCCTTATTTTGTGGCAAAATTGCCGAAATTTCACTTATCTTGGGGCAAAATTGCAGAAATTTCACTTATTTCATGGTAAAAAGGCAGAAATTTTCCTCATTTTGGGGCAAAACGGCAGAGATTCCAAATATTTTGTGGTAAAATTGCAAAAATTCCCCTTATTTTGAGGTAAAAAGGCAGAAATTCCCCTTATTTGGGGGCAAAAAGCAGAAATTTCCCTTATTCTGGGACAAAATTGCAGAAATTTCACTTATTTCAGGGTAATAAGTCAGAAATTTTCCTTATTTGGGGCAAAAAAGACAGAAATTCCTTTTGTTTTGGGGGAAAAAGTCAGAAATTCCACTTATTTAGAAGCAAAAAAGCAGAAATTCCCCTTATTTTGGAGCAAAAATGAAGAAATTTCCTTTTTTTGTGGCAAAAGGTATTTATTCTTCTTATTTTCAGGCTAAAAAGCAGAAATTCCCCGTATTTTGGAGCAAAATTGCAGAAATTCCCCTAATTGTGGGACAAAAAGGCAGAAATTCCCTATATGTTTGGGCAAAAAAACAGAAATTCTCCTTATTTTAGAGCAAAACTCAGAAATTTCACTTATTTTGACGCAAAATTGCAGAAATTTCACTTATTTCAGAAAAAAAGGCAGAAATTTTCTTAATTTGGGGCAAAAAGGCAGAAATTTCTCATATTTTGGGGCAAAAATGCAGAAAATCCCCTTATTTTGAGGTAAAAAGTCTAAAATTCCCCTTATTTGGTTGCAAAAAGCAGAAATTTCCCTTATTTTGGGGCAAAATTGCAGATATTTCATTTATTTCAGGGTAATAAGTCAGAAATTTTCCTTATTTTGGGGCAAAAAAGACACAAATTCTCTATGTTTTGGGGGAAAAAGACAGAAATTCCACTTATTTAGAGGCAAAAAACAGAAATTTCCCTTATTTTGGAGCGAAAATGAAGAAATTTCCCTTTTTTATGGCAAAAAGTTATGCATTCTTCTTATTTTCGGGCAAAAAGACAGAAATTCCCCGTATTTTTTAGCAAAATTTCAGAAATTCCCCTAATTGTGGGGCAAAAAGGCAGAAATTCCCTATGTGTTGGGGCAAAAAGACAGAAATTCTACTTATTTTGGGGCAAAACTCAGAAATTCCACTTATTTTGGGGCAAAATTCCAAAAATTTCCCTTATTTTGGGGCAAAATTGCAGAAATTTCACTTATTTTGGGGCAAAATTGCAGAAATTTCACTTATTTCAGGGAAAAAAAGACAGAAATTTCTTTTATTTTGGTACAAAATTGCAGAAATTTTTTTTATTTTTGGCAAAAAGGCAGAATTTCCCATATTTTGGGGCAAAAATGCAGAAATTCCCCTTATTTTGAGGTAAAAATGCTGAAATTCCCCTTATTTTGGGGCAAAAAGCAGACATTTCCCTTATTTTGGGCAAAAATTGCAGAAATTTCACTTATTTTGATTCAAAAAGGCAGAAAATCCAATTATTTTGGGGTAAAAATGAAGAAATTCCCCTTGTTTTGAGGTAAAAAGGCTGAAATTCCCCTTTTTTGGAGGCAAAAAGGCAGAAATTTCCCGTATTTTGGGGCAAAATTGCAGAATTTCCACTAATTTTGGGGCAAAAACGCAGAACTTCCCCTTATTTTGGGGTAAAACTGCAGAAATTTCACTTATTTCGCGGCAAAATGGCAGAAATTCACTTCATTTTCGGCGAAAAGGGAGAAAATTCCCGTATTTTGGAGCAAAATTGCAGAAATTCACCTAATTTTGGGGTAAAAGATGCAGTAATTTTCTTTATTTTAAGGCAAAAAGGCAGAAATTCCCCTTATTTTGTGGCAAAAATCAGAAATTCCCCTTATTTTAGAAAAAATTGCAGAAATTTCCTTTATTATGGGGAAAAATTGCAGAAATTTCTTTTATTGTAAGGCAAAATTGCAGAAATTTCATTTATTTCAGAGAAAAAAACAAAAATTTTTTTTATTTTAGGGCAAAATGCAGAAATTTCCATTATTTTGGGGATCAAAGACAGAAATTCACCTTCTTTTGGGGTAAAATTTCAAACATTTCACATATTTCAGGGCAAAAAGGCAGAAATTCCCCTTATTTGGGGGTAAAAAGGCAGAAATTCTTCATATTTTGGGTTAAAATTGCAGAAATTTCCCTTGTTTGGAAGCAAAAAGGCAGAAAATCCCCTTAATTTTGGGCAAAAAGGCAGAAATTCCCCGTATTTTGGAGCAAAATTGCAGAAATTCCCCTAATTGTGGGGCAAAAAGGCAGAAATTCCCGATATGTTGGGGCAAAGAGACAGAAATTCTCCTTATTTTCGGGCAAAACTCAGAAATTCCATTTATTTTGGGGCAAAATTCCAGAAATTTCCCTTATTTTGGGGCAAAATTGCAGAAATTTCACTTATTTCAGGGCAAAATTCAAAAATTGCTTTTATTTTGGGGCAAAAAGACAGAAATCCCGTTTACTTTTGGGTAAAAAGGCAGAAATTTCACTTATTTTGAGGTAAGAAGGCAGAAATTCCTCTTATTTTGCAGCAAAAATGAAGAAATTTCCCTTTTTTGTGGCAAAAGGTATACATTCCCCTTATTTTCGGGCAAAAAAGCAGAAATTCCCCGTATTTTGGAGCACAATTGCAGAAAATCCCCTAATTGTGGGGCAAAAAGGCAGAAATTCCCATTATTTTGATGGCAAAAAGGCAGGAATTCACCTTATTTTGGGCTAAAATTGCAGAAATTTCACATATTTCAGGGCAAAAAGGCAGAAATTTCCCTTCATTTGGGGCAAAAATGAAGAAATTTCCCTTTTTTATGGCAAAAAGGTATGCATTCCCCTTATTTTCCGCAAAAAGGCAGAAATTCCCCGTATTTTGGAGCAAAATTTCAGAAATTCCCCTAATTGTGGGGCAAAAAGGCAGAAATTCTCTTTATTTTGGGGCAAAACTCAGAAATTCCACTTATTTTGGGGCAAAATTCCAGAAATTTCCCTTATTTTGGGGCAAAATTGCAGAAATTTCACTTATTTTGGGGCAAAATTGCAGAAATTTCACTTATTTCAGGTAAAAATGGCAGAAATTTTTCTTATTTTGGGGCAAAAAGGCAGAATTTCCTAATATTTTGTGGCAAAAATGCAGAAATTCCCCTTATTTTGAGGTAAAAAGGCTTAAATTCCCCTTATTTGGGGGCAAAAAGGCAGAAATTTTTCTTATTTTGGGGCAAAATTGCAGATATTTCACTTATTTCAGGGTAATAAGTCAGAAATTTTCCTTATTTTGGGGCAAAAAAGACAGAAATTCCCTTTGTTTTGGGGGGAAAATACAGAAATTCCACTTCTTTGAAGGCAAAAAGGCAGAAATTCCCCTTATTTTGGAGCAAAAATGAAGAAATTCCCCTAATTGTTGGGCAAAAAGGCAGAAATTCCCTATATGTTGGGGCAAAAAGACAGAAATTCTCTTATTTTGGGGCAAAACTCAGAAATTCCACTTATTTTGGGGCAAAATTGCAGGAATTTACCTTATTTTGGGGCAAAATTGCAGAAATTTCCCTTATTTGGGGCAAAATAGCAGAAATTTCACTTATTTTCAGGTAAAAAGGCTGAAATATCCTTTATTTGGGGGCAAAAAGAAAGAAATTCCCCTTATTTTGGGGCAAAATTGCCTAAATTTTCCTTATTTTGAAGCAAAAAGGCTGAAATTTTTATTTTGAGGTAAAATGCTGAAATTCCCCATATTTTGGGGAAAAAGGCAAAACTTCTTCTTATTTTGGGACAAAGAGGCACAAATTTCCCTTATTTTCGGGCAAAATTGCAGAAATTTCATTTATTTCAGGGCAAAAAGTCAGAAATTCCTTTTATTTTGGGGCAAAGAGCAGAAATTTCTTTTATTATGGTACAAAATTGAAGAAATTTTTCTTATTATGAAACAAAAAGGCAGAAAATTCCCCTTATTTTGAGGCAAAAAGCAGAAATTATTCTTATTTTGAGGTAAAATGCAGAAATTCTTTTTATTTTGGGGCTAAAAGGCAGAAATTCCCCGTATTTTGAAGCAAAATTGCAGAAATTCTCATAATTTTCGGGCAAAAAGGCAGAAATTCCCCTTATTTTGGGGCAAAAATACAGAAAATCTCCTTTATCGGGAGCAAACAGTCAGAAATTCCCCTTATTTTGGGGCAAAATTGCAGAAATTTCCTTTACATTGGGGCAAAATTGCAGAAATTTCCCTTATTTTGGGGCAAATTTGCAGAAATTTCCCTTATTTTGGGGCAAAATTGCAGAAATTTCCCTTATTTTGGGGCAAAATTGCAGAAATTTCACTTATTTCAGGGAAAAAAGGCAGAAATTTTTTGGGGGGGCAAAAAGGCAGAAATTTCTTTTATTTTGGTACAAAATTGCAGAAATTTTTCTTATTATGGGGCAAAAAGTCAGAAATTCCCCATATTTTGGGGCAAAAAGGCAGAAATTCCCCTTATTTTTAGGTAAAAAGGCTGAAATTCCCCTTATTTTGGGGCAAAAAGACAGAAATTTCGTTTATTTTGGGGAAAAGGCAGAAATTGCACTTATTTTGAGTCAAAAAGGTGGAAAATCCCCTTATTTTGGGGAAAAAATGAAGAAATTTGCTTTTTTTATGGCAAAAAGGTATACATTCCCTTTATTTTCGGGCAAAAAGGCAGAAATTACCCGTATTTTGGAGCAAAATTGCAGAAATTCCTCTAATTTTTGGGCAAAAAGGCAGAAATTCCCTTTATTTTTGGGTAAAACTGCAGAAATTTCACTTATTTTACGGCAAAATGTCAGAAATTCCCCTTATTTTCGGCAAAAAAGGCAGAAAATCCCCTTATTTTAGGGCAAAATTGCAGAAATTTCCCTTATTTGGGGGCAAAAACAGAAATTCCCCTTCTTTTGAGGCAAAATTGCAGAAATTTCCCTTATTATGGGGAAAAATTGCAGAAATTTCCCTTATTTTAAGACAAAATTGCAGAAATTTCATTATTTCAGAGAAAAAATGCAAAAATTTTTCTTATTTTGGGGCAAAAAGGCAGAAATTCCAATTATTTTGGGGCAAAAAGGCAGAAATTCACCTTATTTTGGGTTAAAATATCAGAAATTTCACATATTTCAGGGCAAAATGGCAGAAATTCCCCTTATTTGGGGGCAATAAGGCAGAAATTTCCCTTCTTTTGGGATAAAATTGCAGAAATTTCCCTTATTTGGGGGCAAAAAGGCAGAAAATCCACTTAATTTCGGGTAAAAAGGCAGAAATTCCTCGTATTTTGAAGCAAAATTGCAGAAACTCCCCTAATTTTGGGGCAAAAAGGCAGAAATTCCCTTTATTTTGGGGCAAAAATAGAGAAATTCTCCTTATTTTGGTGCAAAAATCAGAAATTTCCCTTATTTTTGGGCAAAATTATAGAAATTTCTTTTATTTTGTTCCAGACTTGCAGAAATTTTTCTTATTTTGTGGCAAAAAGGCTAAAATTCTACTTATTTTGAGGTAAAATCCTGAAATTCCACATATTTTGGGGCAAAAAGGCAGAAATTCCCCTCATTTGGGGGCAAAAAGGCACATATTTCCCTTATTTTCGGGCATAATTGCAGGAATTTCATTTATTTCAGGGCAAAAAGTCAGAAATTCCTTTTATTTTGGGGCAAAAAGCAGAAATTTCTTTTATTATGGTACAAAATTGAAGAAATTTTTCGTATTTTGAAACAAAAAGGCAGAAAGTTCCCCTTATTTTGAGGCAAAAGGCAGAAATTATTCTTATTTTGAGGTAAAATGCAGAAATTCTTTTTATTTTGGGGCTAAAAGGCAGAAATTCCTCGTATTTTGAAGCAAAATTGCAGAAATTCTCATAATTTTCGGGCAAAAAGGCAGAAATTCTCCCTATTTTGGGGCAAAAAGACACAAAATCTCCTTTTTTGGGAGCAAACAGTCAGAAATTCCCCTTATTTTGGGGCAAAATTGCAGAAATTTCCTTTACATTGGGGCAATATTGCAGAAATTTCCCTTATTTTGAGGCAAAATTGCAGAAATTTCACTTATTTCAGGGAAAAAAGGCGGAAATTTTTTTTGCGGGGAAAAAAGGCAGAAATTTTTTTTATTTTGGTACAAAATTGCAGAAATTTTTATTATTTTGGGGCAAAGAGTCAGAAATTCCCCATATTTTGGTGCAAAAAGGCTGAAATTCCCCTTATGTTGAGGTAAAATCCTGAAATTCCCCATATTTTGGGGCAAAAAGGCAGAAATTCCCCTCATTTGGGGGCAAAAAGGCACAAATTTCCCTTATTTTCAGGCATAATTGCAGGAATTTCATTTATTTCAGGGCAAAAAGTCAGAAATTCCTTTTATTTTGGGGCAAAAAGCAGAAATTTCTTTTATTTTGATACAAAATTGTAGAAATTTTCCTTCTTTTGGAACAAAAAGGCAAAAATTACCCATATTTTGGGGAAAAAGGCAGAAATTCTTCTTATTTTGAGGTAAAAAGGCTGAAATTCCCGTTATTTTGGGGCAAAAAGGCAGAAATTCTCTTTACTTTGTGGCAAAAAGGCAGAAATTCCCGTTAATTGGGGCAGAAAAGCAGAAATTTTCCTTATTTAAGGGCAATAGGGCAGAAATTCCCTATATTTTGTGGCAAAAATGCAGAAATTCCCCTTATTTAGAGGTAAAATGATGAAATTCCCCTTATTTTCGGCAAAAAGGCAGAAATTCCTATTATTTTGGGGCAAAATTGCAGAAATTTCAATTATTTCAGGGCAAAAAGTCAGAAATTTGCCTTATTTTGGGGTAAAAAGCAGAAATTCCCCTAATTTTGGGGCCAAAAACAGAAATTCCCCTTATTTTGGGGTTAAATTGCAGAAATTTCAAATATTTCAGGGCAAAAAGGCAGAAATTCCACTTTATTTCGGACAATAACGCAGAAATTCCCCGTATTTTAAAGCTAAATTTCAGAAATTCCTTTTATATTGGTGCAAAAATGCAGAAATTCCTTTTATTTTTGTGCAATAAGGCAGATTTCCCCGTATTTTGAAGCAAAATTGCACATATTCCCCTAATTTTGAGGGAAAATGCAGAAATTCACATTATTTTGGAACAAAAAGACAGAAATTCTCCTTATTTCAGTACAAGAAGTCAGAAATTTCCCTTATTTTGGGGCAAAATTGCAGAAATTTCACTTATTTCAGAGAAAAAGCACAGAAATTTCTCTTATTTTGGGGAAAAAGGCAGAAATTTCTTTTATTTTGGTACAAAATTGCAGAAATTTTCTTTATTTTGGGGCAAAAATGAAGAAATTCCCCATATTTTGGGGCAAAAAGGCAGAGAAACCCTTATTTTGAGGCAAAAAGACAGAAATTCCCTTTCTTTTGTGGCAAAAAGGCAGAAATTTCCCTTATTTTGGGGCAAAATTGCAGAAATTTCACCTATTTCAGGGAAATATTCAAAAATTCCTTTTATTTTGGAACAAAAAGAGAGAAATTCCGTTTATTTTTGGGTAAAAAGGCAGAAATTTCAGTTATTTTGAGGTAAGAAGGCAGAAATGCCTCTTATTTTGCGGCAAAAATAAAGAAATTTCCCTTTTTTGTGGCAAAAGGTATACATTCCCCTTATTTTTGGGCAAAAAGGCAGAAATTCCCCGTATTTTGGAGCACAATTGCAGAAAATCCCCAAATTGTGGGGCAAAAAGGCAGAAATTCCCTATATGTTGGGGCAAAAAGACAAAAATTCTCCTTATTTTGGGACAAAACTCAGAATTTCCACTTATTTCGGGGCAAAATTCCAGAAATTTCCCTTATTTTGGGGCAAAATTGCAGAAATTTCACTTATTTTGGGGCAAAATTGCAGAAATTTCCCTTATTTCAGGTAAAAATGGCAGAAATTTTTCTTATTTTGGGGCAAAAAGGCAGAAATTCCTAATATTTTGTGGCAAAAATGCAGAAATTCCCCTTATTTTGAGGTAAAAAGGCTGAAATTCCCCTTATTTGGGTGCAAAAAGGCAGAAATTTTTCTTATTTTGGGGCAAAATTGCAGACATTTCACTTATTTCAGGGTAATAAGTCAGAAATTTTCCTTATTTTGGGGCAAAAAAGACAGAAATTCCCCTAATTGTGGGGCAAAAAGGCAGAAATTCCCTATATGTTGGGGCAAAAAGACAGAAATTCTCCTTATTTTGGGGCAAAACTCAAAAATTCCACTTATTTTGGGGCAAAATTGCAGGAATTTACCTTATTTTGGGGCAAAATTGCAGAAATTTTCCTTATTTGGGGCAAAATTGCAGAAATTTCACTTATTTTCAGGTAAAAAGACTGAAATATCATTTATTTTGGGGCAAAAAGGAAGAAATTCCCCTTATTTTGGGGCAAAATTGCAGAAATTTTTCTTATTTTGTGGCAAAAAGGCTGAAATTCTTCTTATTTTGAGGTAAAATGCTGAAATTCCCCATATTTTGGGGCAAAAGGCAAAAATTCTTCTTATTTTGGGGCAAAAAGGCACAAATTTCCCTTATTTTCGGGCAAAATTGCAGAAATTTCATTTATTTCAGGGCAAAAATTCAGAAATTCCTTTTATTTTGGGGCAAAGAGCAGAAATTTCTTTTATTATGGTACAAAATTGAAGAAATTTTTCTTATTTTGAAACAAAAAGGCAGAAAATTCCCCTTATTTTGAGGCAAAAGGCAGAAACTATTCTTATTTTGTGGTAAAATGCAGAAATTCCCTTTATTTTGGGGCTAGAAAGCAGAAATTCCCCGTATTTTGAAGCAAAATTGCAGAAATTCTTATAATTTTCGGGCAAAAGGCAAAAATTCTCCTTATTTTGGGGCAAAAAGACAGAAAATCTCCTTTTTTGGGAGCAAACAGTCAGAAATTTTCCTTATTTTGGGGCAAAATTGCAGAAATTTCCTTTACATTGGGGCAAAATTGCAGAAATTTCCATATTTTGGGGCAAAATTGTAGAAATTTCACTTATTTCAGGGAAAAAAGGCGAAATTTTTTTTTGGGGGGCAAAAAGGCAGAAATTTTTTTTATTTTGGTACAAAATTGCAGAAATTTTTCTTATTTTGGGGCAAAAAGTCAGAAATTCCTCATATTTTGGGGCAAAAAGGCAGAAATTCCCCTTATTTTGAGGTAAAAAGGCTGTAATTCCCCTTATTTTGGGGCAAAAAGACAGAAATTTTGTTTATTTTGGGGAAAAGGCAGAAATTGCACTTATTTTGAGTCAAAAAGGTGGAAAATCCCCTTATTTTGGGGCAAAAATGAAGAAATTTGCTTTTTTTATGGCAAAAATGTATACATTCCCTTTATTTTTGGGCAAAATGGCACAAATTCCCCGTATTTTGGAGCAACATTGCAGAAATTCCCTTAATTTTTGGGCAAAAAGGCAGAAATTCCCTATATGTTGGGGCAAAAAGACAGAAATTCTCATTATTTTGGGGCAAAACTCAGAAATTCCACTTATTTTGGCGCAAAATTCCAGAAATTTCCCTTATTTTGAGGCAAAATTGCAGAAATTTCACTTATTTTGGGGCAAAATTGCAAAAATTTCACTTATGTCAGAAAAAAAAGCAGAAATTTTCTTATTTTGGTGCAAAAAGGCAGAAATTTCTAATATTTTGGTACAAAATTGCAGAAATTTTTCTTATTTTAGGGCAAAAAGGCAGATATTCTCCTTATTTTAGGGCAAAAAGGCAGAAATTCTTCTTATTTTAGGGCAAAATTGCAGAAATTTTCCTTATTTGGGGGCAAAAAGGCAGAAATTCCCCTTATTTTGGGGCAAAATTGCAGAAATTTCCCTTATTATGGAGAAAAATTGCAGAAATTTCCCTTATTTTAGGGCAAAATTGCAGAAATTTCACTTATTTCAGAGAAAAAAAGCAAAATTTTTCTTATTTTGGGACAAAAAGGCAGAAATTCCCATTATTTTGGGGCAAAAAGGCAGAAATTCACCTTATTTTGGGGTAAAATTGCAGAAATTTCACATATTTCAGGGCAAAAAGACAGAAATTCCCCTTATTTTAAGGCAGAAAGGCAGAAATTCCCCTTATTTTGGAATAAAGTTGCAGAAATTTTTTTCTTTAGGGGCAAAAAGGCAGAAAATCCACTTAATTTCGGGTAAAAAAGCAGAAATTCCTCTTATTTTGGAGCAAAATTGCAGAAACTCCCCTAATTTTGGGGCATAAAGGCAGAAATTCCCTTTATTTTGGGGCAAAAATAGAGAAATTCTCATTATTTTGGGGCAAAAATCAGAAATTTCCCTTATTTCGGGTCAAAATTTTAGAAATTTCTTTTATATTGTTACAGACTTGCAGAAATTTTGCTTATTTTGTTGCAAAAAGGCAGAAATTTCCCATATTTTGGTGCAAAAAGCCTAAAATTTCCTTTATTATGAGGTAAAATCCTGAAATTCCCCATATTTTGGGGCAAAAAGGCAGAAATTCCCCTCATTTGGAGGCAAAAATACACAAATTTCCCTTATTTTCCGGCATAATTGCAGGAATTTCATTTATTTCAGGGCAAAAAGTCAGAAATTCCTTTTATTTTGGGGCAAAAAGCAGAAATTTCTTTTATTTTGATACAAAATTGTAGAAATTTTCCTTATTTTGGAACAAAAAGGCAAAAATTACCCATATTTTGGGGAAAAAGGCAGAAATCCCCCTTATTTTGAGGTAAAAAGGCTGAAATTCCCGTTATTTTGGGGTAAAAAGGCAGAAATTCCCTTCACTTTGTGGCAAAAAGGCAGAAATTCTCGTTAATTGGGGCAGAAAAGCAGAAATTTTCCTTATTTAAGGGCAATAGGGCAGATATTCCCCATATTTTGTGGCAAAAAGGCAGAAATTCCCCTTATTTGGAGGTAAAATGATGAAATTCCCCTTTTTTTCGGCAAAAAGGCAGAAATTCCTATTATTTTGGGGCAAAATTGCAGAAATTTCACTTATTTCAGGGCAAAATTCAAAAATTCCTTTTATTTTGGGGCTAAAAGTAAGAAATTCCGTTTATTTTTGGGTAAAAAGGCAGAAATTTCACTTATTTTGAGGTAAGAAGGCAGAAATTCCTCTTATTTTGGGGCAAAAATGAAGAAATTTCCCTCTTTTGTGGCACAAGTTATACATTCCCCTTATTTTCGGGCAAAAAAGCAGAAATTCCCCGTATTTAGGAGCAAGATTGCAGAAAATCCCCTAATTGTGGGGCAAAAATGCAGAAATTCCCTATATGTTGGGGCAAAAAGACAGAAATTCTCTTTATTTTGGGGCAAAACTCAGAAATTCCACATATTTTGGGGCAAAATTCTAGAAATTTCCCTTATTTTGGGGCAAAATTGCAGAAATTTTACTTATTTTGGGGCAAAATTGCAGAAATTTCACTTATTTCAGGTAAAAATGGCAGAAATTTTTCTTATTTTGGGGCAAAAAGGCAGAAATTCCTAATATTTTTTGGCAAAAATGCAGAAATTCCCTTTATTTTGAGGTAAAAAGGCTGAAATTCCCCTTATTTGGGGGCAAAAAGGCAGAAATTTCCCTTATTTTGGGGCAAAATTGCAGAAATTTCACTTATTTCAGGGCAAAATTCAAAAATTCCTTTTATTTTTGGGCTAAAAGTCAGAAATTCCGTTTATTTTTGGGTAAAAAGGCAGAAATTTCACTTATTTTGAGGTAAGAAGTCAGAAATTCCTCTTATTTTGGGGCAAAAATGAAGAAATTTCCCTTTTTTGTGGCAAAAGGTATATATTCCCCTTATTTTCGGGCAAAAAAGCAGAAATATCCCGTTTTTTGGAGCACAATTGCAGAAAATCCCCTAATTGTGGGGCAAAAAGGCAGAAATTCTCTATATGTTGGGGCAAAAAGACAGAAATTCTCCTTATTTTGGGGCAAAACTCAGAAATTCCACTTATTTTGGGGCAAAATTCCAGAAATTTCCCTTATTTTGGGGCAAAATTGCAGAAATTTTACTTATTTTGGGGCAAAATTGCAGAAATTTCACTTATTTCAGGTAAAAATGGCAGAAATTTTTCTTATTTTGGGGCAAAACGGCAGATATTCCTAATATTTTGTGGCAAAAATGCAGAAATTCCCCTTATTTTGAGGTAAAAAGGCTGAAATTCCCCTTATTTGGGGGCAAAAAGGCAGAAATTTCCCTTATTTTGGGGCAAAATTGCAAACATTTCACTTATTTCAGGGTAATAAGTCAGAAATTTTCCTTATTTTGGGGCAAAAAACACAGAAATTCCCTTTGTTTTGGAAGGAAAATACAGAAATTCCACTTCTTTAGAGGCAAAAAGGCAGAAATTCCCCTATTTTGGAGCAAAATTGCAGAAATTCCCCTAATTGTGGGGCAAAAAGGGAGAAATTCCCTAAATGTTGTGGCAAAAAGACAGAAATTCTCCTTATTTTGGGGCAAAACTCAGAAATTCCACTTATTTTAGGGCAAAATTCCAGAAATTTCCCTTATTTTGGGGCAAAATTGCAGAAATTTCACTTATTTTGGAGCAAAATTGCAGAAATTTCACTTATTTCAGAAAAAAAGCAGAAATTTTCTTATTTTGGTGCAAAAAGGCAGAAATTTCTTTTATTTTGGTACAAAATTGCATAAATTATTCTTATTTTGGAAGAAAAAGGCAGAAATCTCCCATATTTTGGGGCAAAAAATGCAGCAATTCCTCTTATTTTGAGGTAACAAGGCTTAAATTCCCCTTATTTGGGGGGAAAAAGGCAGAAATTTCCCTTATTTTCGAGCAAAATTGCAGAAATTTCACTTATTTCAGGGTAATAAGTCAGAAATTTTCCTTATTTTGGGTCAAAAAAACAGAAATTCCCTTTGTTTTTGGAGATAAAGACAGAAATTCCACTTATTTAGAGACAAAAAAGCAAAAATTCCCCTTATTTTGGAGCAAAACTGAAGAAATTTCTATTTTTCATGGCAAAAAGGTATGCATTATTCTTATTTTCGGGCAAAAAGGCAGAAATTCCCCTATTTTGGAGCAAAATTGCAGAAATTCCCCTAATTGTGGGGCAAAAAGGGAGAAATTCCCTATATGTTGGGGCAAAAAGACAGAAATTCTCCTTATTTTGGGGCAAAACTCAGAAATTCCACTTATTTTGGTGCAAAATTCCAGAAATTTCCCTTATTTTGGGGAAAAATTGCAGAAATTTCACTTATTTTGGGGCAAAATTGCAGAAATTTAACTTATTTCAGAAAAAAATTCAGAAATTTTCCTATTTTGGTGCAAAAAGGCAGAAATTTCTTTTATTTTGGTACAAAATTGCAGAAATTTTTCTTATTTTGGGGCAAAAAGGCAGAAATCCCCATATTTTGGGGCAAAAAAGCAGAAATTCCTCTTATTTTGAGGTAAAAAGGCTGAAATTTCCCTTATTTGGGGGCAAAAAGGCAGAAATTTTCTTTATTTTGAGGCAAAATTGCAGAAATTTCACTTATTTCAGAGTAATAAGTCAGAAATTTTCCTTTTTTGGGGGCAAAAAACACAGAAATTCCCTTTGTTTTGGGGGAAAAAGACAGAAATTCCACTTTTTTAGAGGCAAAAAAGCAGAAATTCCTTTTATTTTGGAGTAAAAATGAAGAAATTCCCCTTTTTTGTGGCAAAATGTATACATTCCACTTATTTTTGGGCTAAAAAGCTGAAATTCCCCGTATTTTGGAGCAAAATTGCAGAAATTCCCCTAATTGTGGGGCAAAATGCAGAAATTCCCTATATGTTAGGGCAAAAAGACAGAAATTCTCCTTATTTTGGGGCAAAACTCAGAAATTCCCCTTATTTTGGGGCAAAATTCCAGAAATTTCCCTTATTTTGTGGCAAAATTGCCGAAATTTCACTTATTTTGGGGCAAAATTGCAGAAATTTCACTTATTTCATGGTAAAAAGGCAAAAATTTTCCTCATTTTGGGGCAAAAATGAAGAAATTCCAAATATTTTGTGGCAAAAATGCAAAAATTCCCCTTATTTTGTGATAAAAAGGCAGAAATTTCCTTTATTTGGGGGCAAAAAGCATAAATTTCCCTTATTTGGGGGGAAAATTGAAGAAATTTCACTTATTTCAGGGTAATAAGTCAGAAATTTTCCTTATTTGGGGCAAAAAAGACAGAAATTCCTTTTGTTTTGGGGGAAAAAGTCAGAAATTCCACTTATTTAGAAGCAAAAAAGCAGAAATTCCCCTTATTTTGGAGCAAAAATGAAGAATTTTTTTTTTTTTTTGTGGCAAAAGGTATGCATTCTTCTTATTTTCAGGCTAAAAAGCAGAAATTCCCCGTATTTTGGAGCAAAATTGCAGAAATACCCCTAATTGTGGGGCAAAAAGACAGAAATTCTTTTTATTTTGGGGCAAAACTCAGAAATTCCACTTATTTTGGGACAAAATTCCAGAAATTTCACTTATTTTGGGGCAAAATTGCAGAAATTTCACTTATTTTGGCAAAATTGCAGAAATTTCAATTATTTCAGAAAAAAAGCAGAAATTTTCTTATTTTGGTGCAAAAAGGCAGAAATTTCTTTTATTTTGGTACAAAATTGCAGAAATTTTTCTTATTTGGGGGCAAAAAGCAGAAAATCCCTATATTTTGGGGCAAAAATGCATAAATTCCTCTTATTTTGAGGTAAAAAGGCTGAAATTTCCCTTATTTGGGGGCAAAAAGACAGAAATTTCCCTTATTTTGAGGCAAAATTGCAGAAATTTCACTTATTTCAGGGTAATAAGTCAGAAATTCATCTTACTTTGGGGCAAAAAACAGAAATTCCCTTTGTTTTGGGGGAAAAAGACAGAAATTCCACTTATTTAGAGGCAAAAAAGCAGAAATTCTTCTTTATTGGAGCAAAAATGAAGAAATTTATCTTTTTTTGTGGCAAAAGGTATACATTCCGCTTATTTTCGGGCTAAAAAGCAGAAATTCCCCGTATTTTGGATCAAAATTGCAGAAATTCCCCTTATTTTGGAGCAAAAATAAAGAAATTTCCCTTTTTTATGGCAAAAAGCTATGCATTCTTCTTATTTTCGGGCAAAAAGGCAGAAATTCCCCGTATTTTGGAGCAAAATTGCAGAAATTCCCCTAATTGTGGGGCAAAAAGGCAGAAATTCCCTATATGTTGGGGCAAAAAGACAGAAATTCTCCTTATTTCGGGGCAAAACTCAGAAATTCCACTTATTTTGGGGCAAAATTCCAGAAATTTCCCTTATTTTAGGGCAAAATTGCAGAAATTTCACTTATTTTGGGGCAAAATTGCAGAAATTTCACTTATTTCAGAAAAAAAAGCAGAATTTATTTATTTTGGTGCAAAAAGGCAGAAATTTCTTTTATTTTGGTACAAAATTGCAGAAATTTTTCTTATTTTGGGGCGAAAAGGCAGAAATCTCCCATATTTTGGGGCAAAAATGCAGAAATTTCTCTTATTTTGAGGTAAAAAGGCTGAAATTCCCCTTATTTGGGGGCAAAAAGGCAGAAATTTCCCTTATTTTGGGGCAAAATTGCAGAAATTTCACTTATTTCAGGGTAATAAGTCAGAAATTGTTTTTACTTTGGGGCAAAAAAGACAGAAATTCTCTTTGTTTTGGGGGAAAAAGACAGAAATTCCACTTATTTAGAGGCACAAAAGCAGAAATTCCCCTTATTTTGGAGCAAAACTGAAGAAATTTCCCTTTTTTATGGCAAAAAGGTATGCATTCTTCTTACTTTCGGGCAAAAAGGCAGAAATTCCCCGTATTTTGAAGCAAAATTGCAGAAATTCCACTAATGGTGGGGCAAGAAGGGAGAAATTCCCTATATTTTGGGGCAAAAAGACAGAAATTCTCCTTATTTTGGGGCAAAACTCAGAAATTCCACTTATTTTGGTGCAAAATTCCAGAAATTTCCCTTTATTTGGGGGCAAAATTGCAGAAATTTAACTTATTTAAGAAAAAAATTCAGAAATTTTCCTATTTTGGTGCAAAAAGGCAGAAATTTTTTTATTTTGATACAAAATTGCAGAAATTTTTCTTTTTTTGGGGCAAAAAGGCAGAAATCACTATATATTGGGGCAAAAATGCAGAAATTCCTCTTATTTTGAGGAAAAAAGGCGAAATTTCTCTTATTTGGGGGCAAAAAGGCAGAAATTTCCATTATTTTGAGGCAAAATTGCAGAAATTTCACTTATTTCAGTGTAATAAGTCAGAAATTTTCCTTATTTTGGGGCAAAAAAGACAAAAATTCCCTTTGTTTTGGGGGAAAAAGACAGAAATTCCACTTTTTTAGAGGCAAAAAAGCAGAAATTCCTTTTATTTTGGAGTAAAAATGAAGAAATTTCCCTTTTTTGTGGCAAAAGGTATACATTCCACTTATATTTGGGCTAGAAAGCAGAAATTACCCGTATTTTGGAGCAAAATTGCAGAAATTCCCCTAATTGTGGGGCAAAAAGGCAGAAATTCCCTATATGTTAGGGCAAAAAGACAGAAATTCTCCTTATTTTGTGGCAAAACTCAGAAATTCCACTTATTTTGGGGCAAAATTCCAGAAATTTCCCTAATTTTGTAGCAAAATTGCAGAAATTTCACTTATCTTGGGGCAAAATTGCAGAAATTTCACTTATTTCATAGTAAAAAGGCAGAAATTTTCCTTATTTTTGGGCAAAAATGCAGAGATTCCAAATATTTTGTGGTAAAAATGCAAAAATTCCCCTTATTTTGAGGTAAAAAGGCAGAAATTCCCCTTATTTGGGGGCGAAAAGCAGAAATTTTCCTTATTCTGGGGCAAAATTGCAGAAATTTCACTTATTTCAGGGTAATAAGTCAGAAATTTTCCTTATTTCGGGCAAAAAAGACAGAAATTCCCTTTGTTTTGGGAAAAAAAGACAGAAATTCCACTTATTTAGAAGCAAAAAAGCAGAAATTTCCCTTATTTTGGTGCAAAAATGAAGAAATTTCCCTTTTTTGTGGCAAAAGGTATACATTCCCCTTATTTTCAGGCTAAAAAGCAGAAATTCCCCGTATTTTGGAGCAAAATTGCATAAATTCCGCTAATTGTGGGGCAAAAAGGCAGAAATTCCCTATATGTTGGGGCAAAAAGACAGAAATTCTCTTTTTTTTGGGACAAAACTCAGAAATTCCACTTATTTTGGGGCAAAATTCCAGAAATATCACTTATTTTGGGGTAAAATTGCAGAAATTTCACTTATTTTGGGGCAAAATTGCAGAAATTTCACTTATTTCAGAAAAAAAAAGCAGAAATTTTCTTATTTTGATGCAAAAGGCAGAAATTTCTTTTATTTTGGTACAAAATTGCAGAAATTTTTCTTATTTGGGGGCAATAAGGCATAAATCTCTTATATTTTGGGGCAAAAATGCATAAATTCCTCTTATTTTGAGGTAAAAAGGCTGAAATTCCCCTTATTTGGGGGCAAAAAGGCAGAAATTTCCCTTATTTTGAGGCAAAATTGCAGAAATTTCACTTATTTCAGGGTAATAAGTCAGAAATTTTCCTTATTTTGGGGCAAAAAACAGAAATTTCCTTGGTTTGGGGGAAAAAGACAGAAATTCCACTTATTTAGAGGCAAAAAAGCAGAAATTCTTCTTATTTTGAAACAAAAATGAAGAAATTTATCTTTTTTGTGGCAAAAGGTATACATTCCCCTTATTTTCGGGCTAAAAAGAAGAAATTCCCCGTATTTTGGAGCAAAATTGAAGAAATTCCCCTTATTTTGGAGCAAAAATGAAGAAATTTCCCTTTTTTATGGCAAAAAGTTATGCATTCTTTATATATTCCTGCAAAAAGGCAGAAATTCCCCGTATTTTGGAGCAAAATTGCAGAAATTCCCCTAAATGTGGGGCAAAAATGCAGAAATTCCCTATATTTTTAGGACAAAAAGAGAGAAATTCTCCTTATTTTGGGGCAAAACTCAGAAATTCCACTTATTTTGGGGCAAAATTCCAGAAATTTCCCTTATTTAGGGGCAAAATTGCAGAAATTTCACTTATTTTGGGGCAAAATTGCAGAAATTTCACTTATTTCAGAGAAAAAAAGCAGAAATTTTCCTTATTTTGGTGCAAAAAGGCAGAAATTTCTAATATTTTGTGGGAAAAAGGCAGAAATTCCCCTTATTTTGAGATAAAAAAGCTGAAATTCCCCTTCATTGGGGGCAAAAAGGCAGAAATTTCCCTTATTTTGGGGCAAAATTGCAGAAATTTCACTTATTTCAGGGTAATAAGTCAGAAATTTTCCTTATTTTGGGGCCAAATGACAGAAATTTTCTTTGTTTTGGGGGGAAAAGACAGAAATTCCACTTATTTAGAGGCAAAAAAGCATAAATTCCCCTTATTTTGGAGCAAAAATGAAGAAATTTCCCTTTTTATGGCAAAAAGGTATGCATTCTTTATATTTTCGGGCAAAAAAGCAGAAATTCCCCGTATTTTGGAGCAAAATTGCAGAAATTCCCCTAATTGTGGGGCGAAAAGGCAGAAATTCCCTGTATGTTGAGGCAAAAAACAGAAATTCTCCTTATTTTGGGGCAAAACTCAGAAATTCCAATTATTATGGGGCAAAATTGCAGAAATTTCACTTATTTCAGTGTAATAAGTCAGAAATTTTCCTTATTTTGGGGCAAAAAAGACAGAAATTCCCTTTGTTTTGGGGGAAAAAGACAGAAATTCCACTATTTTAGAGGCAAAAAAGCAGAAATTCCTTTTATTTTGGAGTAAAAATGAAGAAATTTCCGTTTTTTTGTGGCAAAAGGTATACATTCCACTTATTTTTGGGCTAAAAAGCAGAAATTCCCCGTATTTTGGAGCAAAATTGCAGAAATTCCCCTAATTGTGGGGCAAAAAGGCAGAAATTCCCTATATGTTGGGGCAAAAAGACAGAAATTCTCCTTATTTTGGGGCAAAACTCAGAAATTCCACTTATTTTGGGGCAAAATTCCAGAAATTTCCCTTATTTTGGGGCAAAATTGCAGAAATTTCACTTATTTTGAAGCAAAATTGCAGAAATTTCACTTATTTAAAAAAAATTCAAAAATTTTCCTATTTTGGTGCAAAAAGGCAGAAATTTCTTTGATTTTGGTACAAAATTGCAGAAATTTTTCTCATTTTGGGGCAAAAAGGCAGAAATCTCCCATATTTTGGGGCAAAAATGCAGAAATTCCCCTTATTTTGAGGTAAAAAGGCTGAAATTCCCATTATTTGGGGGCAAAAAGGCAGAAATTTCCCTTATTTTGAGGCAAAATTGCAGAAATTTCACTTATTTCATTGTAATAAGTCAGAAATTTTCCTTATTATGGGGCAAAAAAGACAGAAATTCCCTTTGTTTTGGGGGAAAAAGACAGAAATTCCACTATTTTAGAGGCAAAAAAGCAGAAATTCCTTTTATTTTGGAGTAAAAATGAAGAAATTTCCGTTTTTTGTGGCAAAAGGTATACATTCCACTTATTTTTGGGCTAAAAAGCAGAAATTCCCCGTATTTTGGAGCAAAATTGCAGAAATTCCCCTAATTGTGGGGCAAAAAGGCAGAAATTACCTATATTTTGGGGCAAAAAGACAGAAATTCTCCTTATTTTGGGGCAAAACTCAGAAATTCCACTTATTTTGGGGCAAAATTCCAGAAATTTCCCTTATTTTGGGGCAAAATTGCAGAAATTTCACTTATTTTGGGGCAAAATTGCAGAAATTTCACTTATTTCAGGGAAAAATGGCAGAAATTTTTCTTATTTTGGGGCAAAAAAACAGAAATTTCTTTTATTTCGTGGCAAAAATGCAGAAATTCCCCTTCTTTTGAGGTAAAAAGGCTGAAATTTCCCTTATTTAATGGCAAAAAGGCAGAAATTTCCTTTATTTTGGGGCAAAATTGGAGAAATTTCACTTATTTCAGCGTAATAAGTCAGAAATTTTACTTATTTTGGGGCCAAAATAACAGAAATTCTCTTTGTTTTGAAGGAAAAGACAGAAATTCCACTTATTTAGAGGCAAAAAAGCAGAAATTCCCCTTATTTTGAAGCAAAAATGAAGAAATTTCCTTTTTTTATGGCAAAAAGGTATGCATTCTTCTTATTTTCGGGCAAAAAGGCAGAAATTCCCCGTATTTTGGAGCAAAATTGCAGAAATTCTTCTAATTGTGGGGCAAAAAGACAGAAATTCCCTATATGTTGGGGCAAAAAGACAGAAATTCTCCATATTTTGGGGCAAAACTCAGAAATTCCACTTAGTTTGGGGCAAAATTCCAGAAATTTTCTTTATTTTGGGGCAAAATTGCAGAAATTTCACTTATTTTGGGGCAAAATTGCAGAAATTTCACTTATTTCATGGTAAAAAGGCAGAAATTTTCCTTATTTTGGGGCAAAAATGCAGAAATTCCTAATATTTTGTGGTAAAAATGCAGAATTCCCCTTATTTTGAGGTAAAAAGGCTGAAATTCCCCTTATTTGGGAACAAAAAAGCAGAAATTTCCCCTATTTTGGGGCAAAATTGCAGAAATTTCACTTATTTCAGGGTAATAAGTAAGAAATTTTCCTTATTTGGGGCAAAAAAGACAGAAATCCCATTTGTTTTGGGGGAAAAAGACAGAAATTCCACTTATTTAGAGGCAAAAAAGCAGAAATTCCCCTTATTTTGGAGCAAAAATGAAGAAATTTCCCTTTTTTGTGGCAAAAGGTATACATTCCCCTTATTTTCAGGCTAAAAAGCAGAAATTCCCCGTATTTTGGAGCAAAATTGCAAAAATTCCCCTAATTGTGGGGCAAAAATGCAGAAATTCTCTATATGTTAGGGCAAAAGGAAAGAAATTCTTTTTATTTTGGGGCAAAACTCAGAAATTCTACTTATTTTGGGGCAAAATTCCAGATATTTCCCTTATTTTGGGGCAAAATTGCAGAAATTTTACTTATTTTGGGGCAAAATTGCAGAAATATCACTTATTTCAGGGAAAAAAGGCAGAAATTTTTCTTATTTTGGGGCAAAAAAGACAGAAATTCCCTTTGCTTTGGGGGAAAAAGAGAGAAATTCAACTTATTTAGAGGCAAAAAAGCAGAAATTCTTCTTATTTTGGAGCAAAAATGAAGAAATTTTCCTTTTTTATGGAAAAAAGGTATGCATTCTTCTTATTTTCAGACAAAAAGGCAGAAATTCACCGTATTTTGGAGCAAAATTGCAGAAATTTCCCTAATTGTGTGCAAAAAGGCAAAAATTCCCTATATGTTGTGGCAAAAAGACAGAAATTCTCCTTATTTTGGGGCAAAATTCAGAAATTTCACTTATTTTTGGGCAAAATTGCAGAAATTTCACTTATTTCAGAAAAAAAAACGAGAAATTTTCTTATTTTGGGGCAAAAGGCAGAAATTCTCCTTATTTTAGGGCAAAATTGCAGAAATTTCCCTTATTTTGTGACAAAAAACAGAAATTCTCTTTATTTTGGGGCAATATTACAGAAAATACCTTTATTATGGGGAAAAATTGCAGATATTTCTTTTATTTTAAGGATAAATTGCAGAAATTTCACTTATTTCAGAGAAAAAAAGCAAAACTTTTTCTTATTTTAGGGCAAAAAGCAGAAATTCCCATTATTTTGGGGCACAATGGCAGAAATTCACCTTATTTTGGGGTGAAATTGCAGACATTTCACATATTTCAGGGCAAAAAGGCAGAAATTCCCCTTATTTTGGAGCAAAAATGAAAAAATTTCCCTTTTTTATGGCAAAAAGGTATACATTCTTCTTATTTTCGGGCAAAAAGGCAGAAATTCCCTGTATTTTGGAGAAAAATTGCAGAAATTCCCCTAATTGTGGGGCAAAAAGGCAGAAATTTCCTATATGTTGGGGCAAAAAGACAGAAATTCTCCTTATTTTGGGGCAAAACTCAGAAATTGCACTTATTTTGGGGCAAAATGCCAGAAATTTCCCTTATTTTGGGGCAAAATTGCAGAAATTTCACTTATTTTGGGGCAAAATTGCAGAAATTTCTCTTATTTCGGAAAAAAAGCAGAATTTATTTATTTTGGTGCAAAAAGGCAGAAATTTCTTTTATTTTGGTACAAAATTGCAGAAATTTTTCTTATTGTGGGGCAAAAATGCAGAAATCTCCCATATATTGGGGCAAAATGCAGAAATTCCTCTTATTTTGAGGTAAAAAGGCTGAAATTCCCATTATTTGGAAGCAAAAAGGCAGAAATTTCCCTGATTTTGAGACAAAATTGCAGAAATTTCACTTATTTCGGAGAAAAAAAGCAAAAATTTTTCTTATTTTAGGGCAAAATGCAGAAATTCCCATTATTTTGGGGGCAAAAAGGCATAAATTCCCCTTATTTGGGGGCAAAAAGGCAGATATTCCCCTTATTTTGGGATAAAATTGCAGAAATGTCCCTTGTTTGGGGGCAAAATGCAGAAAATCCCCATAATTTCGGGCAAAAAAGCAAAAATTCCCCGTATATTGGAGCAAAATTGCAGAAATTCCCCTAATATTGGGGCAAAAATGCAGAAATTCCCTTTATTTGGGGCAAATCGGCAGAAGTTCCCCTTATTTTCGGGAAAAGAGGCAGAAATTCCCTGTATTTTGAACAAAATTGCAGAAACTCCCCTAATTTTGGAGCAAAAATACAGAAATTCTCATTTTTTCGAGGCAAAAATGAGAAATTTCTTTTATTTTGGGGCAAAATTTTAGAAATTTCTTTTATTTTGGTACAGAATTGCAGAAATTTTTCTTATTTTGTGGCAAAAAGGCACAAATTTCTCATATTTTGGAACAAAAATGCAGAAATTCTTATTTTGAGGTAAAAAGGCTGAAATTCCCCTTATTTTGGGGCAAAAAGGCAGAAATTTCACTTATTTTGGGGCAAAATTGCAGAAATTTTACTTATTTCAGAAAAAAAGCAGAAATTTTCTTATTTTGGTGCAAAAAGGCAGAAATTTCTTTTATTTTGGTACAAAATTGCATAAATTTTTCTTATTCAGGAACAAAAAAGCAGAAATCTCCCATATTTTGGGGCAAAAATGCAGAAATTCCTCTTATTTTGAGGTAAAAAGGCTGAAATTCCCCTTATTTGGGGGCAAAAAGCAGAAATTTCCCTTATTTTGGAGCAAAATTGCAGAAATTTCACTTATTTCAGAGTAATAAGTCAGAAATTTTCCTTATTTTGGGGCAAATAAGACAGAAATTCCCTTTGTTTTGGGGGATAAAGACAGAAATTCCACTTATTTAGAGGCAAAAAAGCAGAAATTCCCCTTATTTTGGAGCAAAACTGAAGAAATTTCCCTTATTTTGGGGCAAAATTGCAGAAATTTCACTTATTTTGGAGCAAAATTGCAGAAATTTCACTTATTTCAGAAAAAAAAGCAGAAATTTTCTTATTTTGGTGCAAAAAGGCAGAAGTTTCTTTTATTTTGGTACAAAATTGCATAAATTATTCTTATTTTGGAAGAAAAAGGCAGAAATCTCCCATATTTTGGAGCAAAAATGCAGAAATTCCTCTTATTTTGAGGTAACAAGGCTTAAATTCCCCTTATTTGGCGGGAAAAAGGCAGAAATTTCCCTTATTTTGGAGCAAAATTGCAGAAATTTCAGTTATTTCAGGGTAATAAGTCAGAAATTTTCCTTATTTTGGGGCAAAAAAGACAGAAATTCCCTTTTTTTGGGGGGATAAAGACAGAAATTCCACTTATTTAGAGGCAAAAAAGCAGAAATTCCCCTTATTTTGGAGCAAAACTGAAGAAATTTCTCTTTTTTATGGCAAAAAAGTATGCATTCTTCTTATTTTCGGGCAAAAAGGCAGAAATTCCCCGTATTTTGGAGCAAAATTGCAGAAATACCTCTAATTGTGGGGCAAAAAGGCAGAAATTCCCTATATGTTGGGGCAAAAAGACAGAAATTCTCCTTATTTTGGGGCAAAACTCAGAAATTCCACTTATTTTGGGGCAAAATTCCAGAAATTTCCCTTATTTTGGGGCAAAATTGCAGAAATTTCACTTATTTTGGGGCAAAATTGCAGAAATTTCTCTTATTTCGGAAAAAAAGCAGAATTTATTTATTTTGGTGCAAAAAGGCAGAAATTTCTTTTATTTTGGTACAAAATTGCAGAAATTTTTCTTATTGTGGGGCAAAAATGCAGAAATCTCCCATATATTGGGGCAAAATGCAGAAATTCCTCTTATTTTGAGGTAAAAAGGCTGAAATTCCCATTATTTGGAAGCAAAAAGGCAGAAATTTCCCTGATTTTGAGACAAAATTGCAGAAATTTCACTTATTTCGGAGAAAAAAAGCAAAAATTTTTCTTATTTTAGGGCAAAATGCAGAAATTCCCATTATTTTGGGGGCAAAAAGGCATAAATTCCCCTTATTTGGGGGCAAAAAGGCAGATATTCCCCTTATTTTGGGATAAAATTGCAGAAATGTCCCTTGTTTGGGGGCAAAATGCAGAAAATCCCCATAATTTCGGGCAAAAAAGCAGAAATTCCCCGTATTTTGGAGCAAAATTTCAGAAATTCCCCTAATATTGTGGCAAAAATGCAGAAATTCCCTTTATTTGGGGCAAATCGGCAGAAGTTCCCCTTATTTTCGGGAAAAGAGGCAGAAATTCCCTGTATTTTGAACAAAATTGCAGAAACTCCCCTAATTTTGGAGCAAAAATACAGAAATTCTCATTTTTTCGAGGCAAAAATGAGAAATTTCTTTTATTTTGGGGCAAAATTTTAGAAATTTCTTTTATTTTGGTACAGAATTGCAGAAATTTTTCTTATTTTGTGGCAAAAATGCAAAAATTTCTCATATTTTGGAACAAAAATGCAGAAATTCTTCTTATTTTGAGGTAAAAAGGCTGAAATTCCCCTTATTTTGGGGCAAAAAGGCAGAAATTTCACTTATTTTGGGGCAAAATTGCAGAAATTTTACTTATTTCAGAAAAAAAGCAGAAATTTTCTTATTTTGGTGCAAAAAGGCAGAAATTTCTTTTATTTTGGTACAAAATTGCATAAATTTTTCTTATTCTGGAACAAAAAAGCAGAAATCTCCCATATTTTGGGGCAAAAATGCAGAAATTCCTCTTATTTTGAGGTAAAAAGGCTGAAATTCCCCTTATTTGGGGGCAAAAAGCAGAAATTTCCCTTATTTTGGAGCAAAATTGCAGAAATTTCACTTATTTCAGAGTAATAAGTCAGAAATTTTCCTTATTTTGGGGCAAAAAAGACAGAAATTCCCTTTGTTTTGGGGGATAAAGACAGAAATTCCACTTATTTAGAGGCAAAAAAGCAGAAATTCCCCTTATTTTGGAGCAAAACTGAAGAAATTTCCCTTATTTTGGGGCAAAATTGCAGAAATTTCACTTATTTTGGAGAAAAATTGCAGAAATTTCACTTATTTCAGAAAAAAAAGCAGAAATTTTCTTATTTTGGTGCAAAAAGGCAGAAGTTTCCTTTATTTTGGTACAAAATTGCATAAATTATTCTTATTTTGGAAGAAAAAGGCAGAAATCTCCCATATTTTGGGGCAAAAATGCAGAAATTCCTCTTATTTTGAGGTAACAAGGCTTAAATTCCCCTTATTTGGCGGGAAAAAGGCAGAAATTTCCCTTATTTTCGAGCAAAATTGCAGAAATTTCAGTTATTTCAGGGTAATAAGTCAGAAATTTTCCTTATTTTGGGGCAAAAAAGACAGAAATTCCCTTTTTTTTGGGGATAAAGACAGAAATTCCACTTATTTAGAGGCAAAAAAGCAGAAATTCCCCTTATTTTGGAGCAAAACTGAAGAAATTTCCCTTTTTATGGCAAAAAAGTATGCATTCTTCTTATTTTCGGGCAAAAAGGCAGAAATTCCCCGTATTTTGGAGCAAAATTGCAGAAATTCCCCTAATTGTGGGGCAAAAAGGCAGAAATTCCCTATATGTTGGGGCAAAAAGACAGAAATTCTCCTTATTTTGGGGCAAAACTCAGAAATTCCACTTATTTTGGGGCAAAATTCCAGAAATTTCCCTTATTTTGGGGCAAAATTGCAGAAATTTCACTTATTTCAGAAAAAAATTCAGAAATTTTCCTATTTTGGTGCAAAAAGGCAGAAATTTCTTTTATTTTGGTACAAAATTGCAGAAATTTTTCTTATTTTGGGGCAAAAGGCAGAAATCTCCCATATTTAGGGGAAAAATGCAGAAATTCCTCTTATTTTGAGGTAAAAAGGCTGAAATTTCCCTTATTTGGGGGCAAAAAGGCAGAAATTTTCCCTTATTTTGAGGCAAAATTGCAGAAATTTCACTTATTTCATTGTAATAAGTCAGAAATTTTCCTTATTTTGGGGCAAAAAAGACAGAAATTCCCTTTTTTTTTTGGGGAAAAACACAGAAATTCCACTTTTTTAGAGGCAAAAAAGCAGAAATTCCTTTTATTTTGGAGTAAAAATGAAGAAATTTCCCTTTTTTGTGGCAAAAGGTATACATTCCACTTATTTTTGGGCTAAAAAGCAGAAATTCCTTGTATTATTGAGCAAAATTGCAGAAATTCTCCTAATTGTGGGGCAAAAAAGCAGAAATTCCCTATATGTTAGGGCAAAAAGACAGAAATTCTCCTTATTTTGGGGCAAAACTCAGAAATTCCACTTATTTTGGGGCAAACTTCCAGAAATTTCCCTTATTTTGTGGCAAAATTGCAGAAATTTCACTTATTTTGGGGCAAAATTGCAGAAATTTCACTTATGTCAGGGAAAAAAGGCAGAAATTTTCCTTATTTTGGGGCAAAAAACAGAAATTTCTTTTATTTTGTGGCAAAAATGCAGAAATTCCCCTTATTTTGAGGTAAAAATGCTGAAATTTCCCTTATTTGGGAGCAAAAAGGCAGAAATTTTCCTTATTTTGGGGCAAAATTGGAGAAATTTCACTTATTTCAGGGTAATAAGTCAGAAATTTACCTTATTTTGGGGCAAAAAAGACAGAAATTCCCTTTGTTTTGGGGGAAAAGGACAGAAATTCCACTTATTTAGAGGCAAAAAAGCAGAAATTCCCATTATTTTGAAGCAAAAATGAAGAAATTTCGCTATTTTATGGCAAAAAGTTATGCATTCTTGTTATTTTCGGGCAAAAAGGCAGAAATTCCCCGTATTTTGGAGCAAAATTGCAGAAATTCCCCTTATTGTGGGGCAAAAAGGCAGAAATTCCCTATATGTTGGGGCAAAAAGGCAAAAATTCCCAATATGTTGGTGCAAAAAGACAGAAATACTCCTTATTTTGGGGCAAAACTCAGAAATTCCACTTATTTTGGGGCAAAATTCCAGAAATTTCCCTTACTTTGGGGCAAAATTGCAGAAATTCCACTTATTTTGGGGCAAAATTGCAGAAATTACCCGTATTTTGGAGCAAAATTGCAGAAATTCCCCTAATTGTGGGGCAAAAATGCAGAAATTCCCTATATGTTGGGGCAAAAAGGCAAAAATTCCCAATATGTTGGGGCAAAAAGACAGAAATTCTCCTTATTTTAGGGCAAAATTCAGAAATTATACTTATTTTTGGGCAAAATTGCAGAAATTTCACTTATTTCAGAAAAAAAGGAGAAATTTTCTTATTTTGGGGCAAAAGGCAGAAATTCCCCTTATTTTAGGGCAAAATTGCAGAAATTTCCCTTATTTTGAAACAAAAAACAGAAATTCCCTTTATTTTGTGGCAAAATTGCAGAAAATACCTTTATTATGGGGGAAAATTGCAGATATTTCTTTTATTTTAAGGCAAAATTGCAGAAATTTCACTTATTTCAGAGAAAAAAAGCAAAAATTTATCTTATTTTAGGGCAAAATGCAGAAATTCCCATTATTTTGGGGCACAATAGCAGAAATTCACCTTATTTTGGGGTAAAATTGCAGACATTTCACATATTTCAGGGCAAAAAGGCAGAAATTCCCCTTTTTTGGGGCAAAAAGGCTGAAATTCCCCTTATTTTCTATAAAATTGCAGAAATTCCCCTTGTTTGGGGGCAAAAAGGCAGAAAATCTTCTTAAATTTGGGCAAAAAGGCAGAAATTCCCCGTATTTTGGAGAAAAATTGCAGAAATTCCCCTAATATTGGGGCAAAAAGGCAGAAATTCCCTTTATTTTGGGGCAAAAATACAGAAATTTTCCTTATTTCGGGACAAAAATCAAAAATTTCCTTTATTTTGGGGCAAAATTGTAGAAATTTCTTTTATTTTGGTACAGAATTGCAGAAATTTTTCTTATTTGGTGACAAAAAGGCAGAAAATTCCCATATTTTGGAACAGAAATGCAGAAATTGCCCTTATTTTGAGGTAAAAAGGCTGAAATTCCCCTTATTTTGGGGAAAAAAGGAAGAAATTTCATTTATTTTGGGGCAAAATTGCAGAAATTTCACTTATTTCAGAAAATAAAGGAGAAATTTTCTTATTTTGGGGCAAAATGCAGAAATTTCTTTTATTTTGGTACAAAATTGCAGAAATTTTTCTTATTTTGGGGCAAAAATTCATAAATTTTCCATATTTTGGGGCAAAAATGCAAAAATTCCCCTTATTTTGAGGTAAAAAGGCTGAAATTCCCCTTATTTGGGGGCAAAAAGGCAGAAATTTTCCTTATTTTGGGGCTAAATTGCAGAAATTTTACTTATTTCAGGGTAATAAGTCAGAAATTTTCCTTATTTTGGGGCAAAAAAGACAGAAATTCCCTTTGTTTTGGGGGAAAAAGACAGAAATTCCACTTATATAGAGGCAAAAATGCAGAAATTCCCCTTATTTTGGCGCAAAAATGAAGAAATTTCCCTTGTTTATGGCAAAAAGGTATGCATTCTTTTTATTTTCGGGAAAAAAGGCAGAAATTCCCCGTATTTTGGAGCAAAATTGCAGAAATTTTACTTATTTCAGAAAAAAAAGGAGAAATTTTCTTATTTTGGGGCAAAAGGCAGAAATTCCCCTTATTTTAGGGCAAAATTGCAGAAATTTTCCATATTTGGGGACAAAAACCAGAAATTCCCTTTATTTTGGGGCAAAATTGCAGAAAATTCCTTTATTATGGGGAAAAATTGCAGATATTTTTTTTATTTTAATGCAAAATTGCAGAAATTTCACTTATTTCAGAGAAAAATAGCAAAAATTTTTCTTATTTTAGGGCAAAATGCAGAAATTCCCATTATTTTGGGACAAAAAGGCAGAAATTCACCTTATTTTTGGGTAAAATTGAAGACATGTCACATATTTCAGGGCAAATAGGCAGAAATTCCCCTTATTTGGGGGCAAAAAGGCAGAAATTCCCCTTATTTTGGGATAAAATTGCAGAAATTTCCCTTGTTTGGGGGCAAAAAGGCAAAAAATCCCTTTAATTTCGAGCAAAATTTCAGAAATTCCCCGTATTTTGGAGCAAAATTGCAGAAATTCCCCTAATATTGGGGCAAAAATGCAGAAATTTCCTTTATTTGGGGCAAATCGGCAGAAGTTCTTCTTATTTTTGGGAAAAGAGGCAGAAATTCCCTGTATTTTGAAGCAAAATTGCAGAAACTCCCCTAATTTTGGGGCAAAAAGGCAGAAATTCCCTTTATTTTGGGGCAAAAATACAGAAATTCTCCTTATATCGGGGCAAAAATCAGAAATTTCCCTAATTTTGGAGCAAAATTTTAGAAATTTCTTTTATTTTGGTACAGAATTGCAGAAATTTTTCTTATTTTGTGGCAAAAATGCAGAAATTTCCCATATTTTGGGGCAAAAATGCAGAAATTCTTCTTATTTTGAGGTAAAAAGGCTGAAATTCCCCTTATTTGGGGGCAAAAAGGCAGAAATTTCTCTTATTTTGGGGCAAAATTGCAGAAATTTCACTTATTTCAGGGTAATAGGTCAGAAATTTTCCTTATTTTGAGGCAAAAAAGACAGAAATTCCCTTTGTTTTGGGGCACAATGGCAGAAATTCCACTTATTTAGAGGCAAAAAAGCAGATATTCCCCTTATTTTGAAGCAAAAATGAAGAAATTTCTATTTCTTATGGCAAAAAGGTATGCATTCTTCTTATTTTCGGGCAAAAAGGCAGAAATTCTTTGTATTTTGGAGCAAGATTGCAGAAATTCCCCTAATTGTGGGGCAAAAAGGCAGAAATCCCCTATATGTTGGGGCAAAAAGAAAGAAATTCTCCTTATTTTGGGGCAAAACTCAGAAATTCCACTTATTTTGGGGCAAAATTTCAGAAATTTCCCTTATTTTGGAGCAAAATTGCAGAAATTTCACTTATTTCAAAGAAAAAAAAGCACAAATTTTCTTATTTTGGGGCAAAAAGGCAGAAATTTCATTTATTTTGGTACAAAATTGCAGAAATTTTTCTTAATTTGGGCAAAAATGCAGAAATTTCCCATATTTTTCGACAAAAATGCAGAAATTCCCCTTATTTTGAGGTAAAAAGGCTGAAATTCCCCTTATTTTGGGGCAAAAAGTTAGAAATTCCCCTTATTTTAAAGGAAAAAGACAGAAATTCCGTTTATTTTTGTGGAAAAGTCAGAAATTGCACTTATTTTGAGTCAAAAAGGCGGAAAATCCCCTTATTTTGGGGTAAAAAATGAAGAAATTAAACTTTTTTATGGCAAAAAGGTATACATTCTTTTTATTTTCGAGCAAAATTGCAGAAATTCCCCTAATTATGGGGAAAAAAGGCAGAAATTACCCGTAATTTGGAGCAAAATTGCAGAAATTCCCCTAATTTTGGGGCAAAAACGCAGAACGTCCCTTTATTTTGGGGTAAAACTGCAGAAATTTCACTTCTTTCGCGGCAAAATGGCAGAAATTCCCTTTATTTTCGGAGAAAAAGGCAGAAAATCCCCGTATTTTAGAGCAAAATTGCAGAAATTTACCTAATTTTGGGGTAAAACATGCAGTAATTTTTTTTATTTTGGGGCAAAAAGGCAGAAATTCCCCTTATTTTGGGGCAAAAATCAAAAATATCCCTTATTTTGGGGCAAAATTTTAGAAATTTCTTTTATTTTGGTACAGAATGGCAGAAATTTTTCTTATTTTGTGGCAAAAAGAAAGAAATTTCCCATATTTTGGAACAAAAATGCAGAAATTCCCCTTATTTTGAGGTAAAAAGGCTGAAATTCCCCTAATTTCGGGGCAAAAAGGCAGAAATTTCCTTTATTTTGGGGCAAAATTGCAGAAATTTCACTTATTTCAGGGTAATAAGTCAGAAATTTTCCTTACTTTGGGGCCAAAAGGACAAAAATTCCCTTTGTTTTGGGGGAAAAAGACAGAAATTCCACTTATTTAGAGGCAAAAAAGCAGAAATTTCTCTTATTTTGGAGCAAAAATGAAGAAATTTCCCTTTTTTATGGCAAAAAGTTATGCATTCTTCTTATTTTCGGGCAAAAAGGCAGAAATTCCCCGTATTTTGAAGCAAAATTGCAGAAATTCCCCTAATTGTGGGCAAAAAGGCAGAAATTCCCTATATGTTGGGGCAAAAAGACAGAAATTCTCATTATTTTGGGGCAAAACTCAGAAATTCCACTTATTTTGGCGCAAAATTCCAGAAATTTCCCTTATTTTGAGGCAAAATTGCAGAAATTTCACTTATTTTGGGGCAAAATTGCAAAAATTTCACTTATGTCAGAAAAAAAGCAGAAATTTTCTTATTTTGGTGCAAAAAGGCAGAAATTTCTAATATTTTGGTACAAAATTGCAGAAATTTTTCTTATTTTAGGGCAAAAAGGCAGAAATCTCTCATATTTTGGGGCAAAAATGCAGAAATTCCTCTTATTTTTAGGTAAAAAGGCTGAAATTCCCCTTATTTGGGGGCAAAAAGGCAGAAATTTCCCTTATTTTGAGGCAAAATTGCAGAAATTTCACTTATTTCAGAGAACAAAAGCAGAAATTTTCTTATTTTGGGGCAAAAAGGCAGAAATTTCTTTTATTTTGGTACAAAATTGCAGAAATGTTTCTTATTTTGGGGCAAAAAGGCAGAAATCTCCCATATTTTGGGGCAAAAAAGCAGAAATTTCCCTTATTTTGAGGTAAAAACGCTGAAATTCCCCTTATTTGGGGGCAAAAAGGCAGAAATTTCCCTTATTTTGAGGCCAAATTGCAGAAATTTCACTTATTTCAGGGTAATAAGTCAGAAATTTTCCTTATTTTGGGGCAAAAAACAGAAATTCTCTTTGTTTTAAAGGAAAAAGACTGATATTCCACTTATTTAGAGGCTAAAAAGCAGAAATTCTTATTATTTTGGAGCAAAAATGAAGAAATTTTCCTTTTTTTGTGGAAAAAGGAATACATTCCTCTAATTTTCGGGCTAAAAAGCAGAAATTCCCCGTATTTTGGAGCAAAATTGCAGAAATTCCCCTAATTGTGTGGAAAAAAGGCAGAAATTCCCTATATGTTAGGGCAAAAAGACAGAAATTCTCCTTATTTTGGGGCAAAACTCAGAAATTCCACTTATTTTGGGGCAATATTCAAGAAATTTCCTTTATTTTGGGGCAATAGTGCAGAAATTTCACTTATTTTGGGGCGAAATTGCAGAAATTTCACTTTTTTCATGGAAAAAAAGGCAGAAATTTTCCTTATTTTGGGGCAAAAAGGCAGAAATTCCTAATATTTTTTGGCAAAAATTCATAAATTCCTCTTATTTTGAGGTAAAAAGGCTTAAATTCCCCTTATTTGGGGGCAAAAAGGCATAAATTTCCCTTATTTTGGGGCAAAATTGCAGAAATTTCACTTATTTCAGGGTAATAAGTCAGAAATTTTCCTTATTTTGGGGCAAAAAAGACAGAAATTCCCTTTGTTTTGGGATAAAAAGACAGAAATTCCACTTATTTAGAGGCAAAAAAGCAGAAATTCCACTTATTTTGGAGTAAAAATTAAGAGATTTCCCTTTTTTATGGCAAAAAGGTATGCATTCTTTTTATTTTCGGACAAAAAGGCAGAAATTCCCTGTATTTTGGAGCAAAATTGCAGAAATTTCACTTATTTCAGAATAAAAATGAGAAATTTGCTTATTTTGGGGCAAAAGGCAGAAATTCCCTTTATTTTATGGCAAAATTGCAGAAATTGCCTTTATTTGGGGACAAAAAACAGAAATTCCCTTTATTTTGGGGCAAAATTGCAGAAAATTTTTTTATTATGGGAAAAAATTGAAGATATTTCTTTTATTTTAAGGCAAAATTGCAGAAATTTCACTTATTTCAGAGAAAAAAACAAAAATCTTTCTTATTTTTGGCAAAATGCAGAAATTCCCATTATTTTGGGGCAAAAAGGCAGAAATTCACCTTATTTTGGGGTAAAATTGATGACATGTCACATATTTCAGGGCATAAAGGCAGAAATTGCCCTTATTTGGGGGCAAAAAGGCAGAAATTCCCCTTATTTTGGGATAAAATTGCAGAAATTACCCTTGTTTGGGGGCAAAAAGGCAGAAAATCCCCTTAATTTCGGGCAAAAAGGCAGAAATTCCCTGTATTTTGGAGCAAAATTGCAGAAATTCTCCTAATATTGGGGCAAAAATGCAGAAATTCCCTTTATTTGGGGCAAATTGGCAGAAGTTCCCCTTATTTTCAGGAAAAGAGGCAGAAATTCCCATTATTTTGAAGCAAAATTGCAGAAACTCCCCTAATTTTGGGGCAAAAAGGCAGAAATTCCCTTTATTTTGGGGCAAAAATACAGAAATTCTCCTTATATCTGGGCAAAAATCAGTAATTTCCATTATTTTGGAGCAAAATTTTAGAAATTTCTTTTATTTTGGTACAGAATTGGAGAAATTTTTCTTATTCTGTGGCAAAAAGGCAGAAATTTCTTTTATTTTGGTGCAAAATTGCAGAAATTTTTCTTATTTTGGGGCAAAAAGGCATAAATTTCCCATATTTTGGGGCAAAAATGTAGAAATTTTCTTTATTTTGAGGTAAAAAGGCTGAAATTTCCCTTATTTGGGGGCAAAAAGGCAGAAATTTCTCTTATTTTGGGGCAAAATTGCAGAAATTTCACTTATTTCAGAAAAAAAAAAATTTTCTTATTTGGGGGCAAAAAGGCAGAAATTTCTTTTATTTTGGTGCAAAATTACAGAAATTTTCTTTATTTTGGGGCAAAAAAGACAGAAATTCCCTTTGTTTTGGGGGAAAAAGACAGAAATTCCACTTATTTAGAGGCAAAAAAGCAGAAATTCCCCTTATTTTGGAGCAAAAATGAAGAAATTTCCCTTTTTCATGGCAAAAAGGTATGCATTCTTCTTATTTTCGGGCAAAAAGGCAGAAATTCCCTATATGTTGGGGCAAAAAGACAGAAATTCTCCTTATTTTGGGGCAAAACTCAGATATTCCACATATTTTGGGGCAAAATTCCATAAATTTCCCTTATTTTGGGGCAAAATTGCAGAAATATCACTTATTTTAAGGCAAAATTGGAGAAATTTCACTTATTTCAGAAGAAAAAAGCAGAAATTTTCTTGTTTTGGGGCAAAAAGGGAGAAATTTCTTTTATTTTTGTACAAAATTGCAGAAATTTTTCTTATTTTGGGGCAAGAAGGCAGAAATTTCCTATATTTTGGGGCAAAAATTCAGAAATTCCACTTATTTTTAGGTAAAAAGGCTGAAATTCTCGTTATTTGGGAGCAAAAAGGCAGAAATTGCCCTGATTTTGTGGCAAAATTCCAGAAATTTCACTTATTTTAGGGTAATAAGTCAGAAATTTTTTATTTTGGGGCAAAAAGGCAGAAATTTCTTTTATTTTGGTACAAAATTACAGAAATTTTTCTTATTTTGGGGCAAAAAAAAGAAATTTCCCTTATTTTGGGGCAAAATTGCAGAAATTTCACTTATTTTGATGTAAAAAGGCTGAAATTCCCCTTATTTTGGGGCAAAATGGCAGAAGTTTTCCTTATTTTGGGGCAAAATTGCAGAAATTTCACTTATTTCAAGGTAATAAGTCAGAAATTTTCCTTATTTTGGGGCAAGAAAACAGAAATTCCTTGTTTTGGGGGAAAAAGACAGAAATTCCACTTATTTAGAGGCAAAAAAGCAGAAATTCCCCATATTTTGGAGCAAAATTGCAGAAATTCTCCTAATTGTGGGGCAAAAAGGCAGAAATTCCCTATATGTTAGGGCAAAACGACAGAAATTCTCCTCATTTGGGGGCAAAATTCAGAAATTCCATTTATTTTGGGGCAAAATTCCCAAAATTTCCCTTATTTTGGGGCAAAATTGCAGAAATTTCAATTATTTTGGGGCAAAATTGCAGAAATTTCACTTTTTTCAGGGAAAAAAGGCCGAAATTTTCCGTTTTTAGGGGCAAAAAGGCAGAAATTCCTAATATTTTGAGGCAAAAATGCAGAAATTCAATTTATTTAGAGGCAAAAAAGCAGAAATTCCCCTTATTTTGGAGCAAAATTGCAGAAATTTCCCTTTTTATAGCCAAAAGGTATGCATTCTTCTTATTTTCAGGCAAAAAGGCAGAAATTCCCCGTATTTTGGAGTAAAATTGCAGAAATTCCCTATATGTTGGGGCAAAAAGACATAAATTCTCCTTATTTTGGGGCAAAACTCAGAAATTCCACTTATTTTGGAACAAAATTTCAGAAATTTCCCTTATTTTTGGCCAAAATTGCAGAAATTTCACTTATTTTGGGGCAAAATTGCAGAAATTTCACTTATTTCAGGAAAAAACAGCAGAAATTTTCTTATTTTGGGGCAAAAAGGCAGAAATTTCCCATATTTTGAGGCAAAAATGCACAAATTCCCCTTATTTTTGAGGTAAAAAGGCTGAAATTCCCCTTATTTGGGGGCAAAAAGGCAGAAATTTTCCATATTTTGGGGCAAAATTGCAGAAATTTCACTTATTTCAGGGTACTAAGTCAGAAATTTTTCTTACTTTGGGGCAAAAGAGACAGAAATTCCCTTTGTTTTCAGGGAAAAAGACAGAAATTCCACTTATTTAGAGGCAAAAATGCAGAAATTCCCCTTATTTTGAAGCAAAAATGAAGAAATTTCTATTTCTTATGGCAAAAAGGTATGCATTCTTCTTATTTTCGGGCAAAAAGGCAGAAATTCTTTGTATTTTGGAGCAAGATTACAGAAATTCCCCTTATTGTGGGGCAAAAAGGCAGAAATCCCCTATATGTTGGGGCAAAAAGAAAGAAATTCTCCTTATTTTGGGGCAAAACTCAGAAATTCCACTTATTTTGGGGCAAAATTTCAGAAATTTCCCTTATTTTGGAGCAAAATTGCAGAAATTTCACTTATTTCAAAGAAAAAAAGCACAAATTTTCTTATTTTGGGGCAAAAAGGCAGAAATTTCATTTATTTTGGTACAAAATAGCAGAAATTTTTCTTAATTTGGGCAAAAATGCAGAAATTTCCCATATTTTTCGACAAAAATGCAGAAATTCCCCTTATTTTGAGGTAAAAAGGCTGAAATTCCCCTTATTTTGGGGCAAAAAGTTAGAAATTCCCCTTATTTTAAAGGAAAAAGACAGAAATTCCGTTTATTTTTGTGGAAAAGTCAGAAATTGCACTTATTTTGAGTCAAAAATGCGGAAAATCCCCTTATTTTGGGGTAAAATATGAAGAAATTAACCTTTTTTATGGCAAAAAGGTATACATTCTTTTTATTTTCGAGCAAAATTGCAGAAATTCCCCTAATTATGGGGAAAAAAGGCAGAAATTCCCCGTAATTTGGAGCAAAATTGCAGAAATTCCCCTAATTTTGGGGCAAAAACGCAGAACGTCCCTTTATTTTGGGGTAAAACTGCAGAAATTTCACTTCTTTCGCGGCAAAATGGCAGAAATTCCCTTTATTTTCGGAGAAAAAGGCAGAAAATCCCGGTATTTTAGAGCAAAATTGCAGAAATTTACCTAATTTTGGGGTAAAACATGCAGTAATTTTCTTTATTTTGGGGCAAAAAGGCAGAAATTCCCCTTATTTTGGGGCAAAAATCAAAAATATCCCTTATTTTGGGGCAAAATTTTAGAAATTTCTTTTATTTTGGTACAGAATTGCAGAAATTTTTCTTATTTTGTGGCAAAAGGAAGAAATTTCCCATATTTTGGAACAAAAATGCAGAAATTCCCCTTATTTTGAGGTAAAAAGGCTGAAATTCCCCTTATTTCGGGGCAAAAAGGCAGAAATTTCCCTTATTTTGGGGCAAAATTGCAGAAATTTCACTTATTTCAGGGTAATAAGTCAGAAATTTTCCTTACTTTGGGGCCAAAAGGACAAAAATTCCCTTTGTTTTGGGGGAAAAAGACAGAAATTCCACTTATTTAGAGGCAAAAAAGCAGAAATTTCTCTTATTTTGGAGCAAAAATGAAGAAATTTCCCTTTTTTACGGCAAAAAGTTATGCATTCTTCTTATTTTCGGGCAAAAAGGCAGAAATTCCCCGTATTTTGGAGCAAAATTGCAGAAATTCCCCTAATTGTGGGGCAAAAAGGCAGAAATTCCCTATATTTTGGGGCAAAAAGACAGAAATTCTCATTATTTTGGGGCAAAACTCAGAAATTCCACTTATTTTGGCGCAAAATTCCAGAAATTTCCCTTATTTTGAGGCAAAATTGCAGAAATTTCACTTATTTTGGGGCAAAATTGCAAAAATTTCACTTATGTCAGAAAAAAAGCAGAAATTTTCTTATTTTGGTGCAAAAAGGCAGAAATTTCTAATATTTTGGTACAAAATTGCAGAAATTTTTCTTATTTTAGGGCAAAAAGGCAGAAATCTCTCATATTTTGTGGCAAAAATGCAGAAATTCCTCTTATTTTTAGGTAAAAAGGCTGAAATTCCCCTTATTTGGGGGCAAAAAGGCAGAAATTTCCCTTATTTTGAGGCAAAATTGCAGAAATTTCACTTATTTCAGAGAACAAAAGCAGAAATTTTCTTATTTTGGGGCAAAAAGGCAGAAATTTCTTTTATTTTGGTACAAAATTGCAGAAATGTTTCTTATTTTGGGGCAAAAAGGCAGAAATCTCCCATATTTTGGGGCAAAAAAGCAGAAATTTCCCTTATTTTGAGGTAAAAACGCTGAAATTCCCCTTATTTGGGGGCAAAAAGGCAGAAATTTCCCTTATTTTGAGGCCAAATTGCAGAAATTTCACTTATTTCAGGGTAATAAGTCAGAAATTTTCCTTATTTTGGGGCAAAAAACAGAAATTCTCTTTGTTTTAAAGGAAAAAGACTGATATTCCACTTATTTAGAGGCTAAAAAGCAGAAATTCTTATTATTTTGGAGCAAAAATGAAGAAATTTTCCTTTTTTTGTGGAAAAAGGAATACATTCCTCTAATTTTCGGGCTAAAAAGCAGAAATTCCCCGTATTTTGGAGCAAAATTGCAGAAATTCCCCTAATTGTGTGGAAAAAAGGCAGAAATTCCCTATATGTTAGGGCAAAAAGACAGAAATTCTCCTTATTTTGGGGCAAAACTCAGAAATTCCACTTATTTTGGGGCAAAATTCAAGAAATTTCCTTTATTTTGGGGCAAAAGTGCAGAAATTTCACTTATTTTGGGGCGAAATTGCAGAAATTTCACTTTTTTCATGGAAAAAAAGGCAGAAATTTTCCTTATTTTGGGGCAAAAAGGCAGAAATTCCTAATATTTTTTGGCAAAAATTCAGAAATTCCTCTTATTTTGAGGTAAAAAGGCTTAAATTCCCCTTATTTGGGGGCAAAAAGGCATAAATTTCCCTTATTTTGGGGCAAAATTGCAGAAATTTCACTTATTTCAGGGTAATAAGTCAGAAATTTTCCTTATTTTGGGGCAAAAAAGACAGAAATTCCCTTTGTTTTGGGATAAAAAGACAGAAATTCCACTTATTTAGAGGCAAAAAAGCAGAAATTCTACTTATTTTGGAGTAAAAATTAAGAGATTTCCCTTTTTTATGGCAAAAAGGTATGCATTCTTTTTATTTTCGGACAAAAAGGCAGAAATTCCCTGTATTTTGGAGCAAAATTGCAGAAATTTCACTTATTTCAGAATAAAAATGAGAAATTTGCTTATTTTGGGGCAAAAGGCAGAAATTCCCCTTATTTTATGGCAAAATTGCAGAAATTGCCTTTATTTGGGGACAAAAAACAGAAATTCCCTTTATTTTGGGGCAAAATTGCAGAAAATTTTTTTATTATGGGAAAAAATTGAAGATATTTCTTTTATTTTAAGGCAAAATTGCAGAAATTTCACTTATTTCAGAGAAAAAAACAAAAATCTTTCTTATTTTTGGCAAAATGCAGAAATTCCCATTATTTTGGGGCAAAAAGGCAGAAATTCACCTTATTTTGGGGTAAAATTGATGACATGTCACATATTTCAGGGCATAAAGGCAGAAATTGCCCTTATTTGGGGGCAAAAAGGCAGAAATTCCCCTTATTTTGGGATAAAATTGCAGAAATTACCCTTGTTTGGGGGCAAAAAGGCAGAAAATCCCCTTAATTTCGGGCAAAAAGGCAGAAATTCCCTGTATTTTGGAGCAAAATTGCAGAAATTCTCCTAATATTGGGGCAAAAATGCAGAAATTCCCTTTATTTGGGGCAAATTGGCAGAAGTTCCCCTTATTTTCAGGAAAAGAGGCAGAAATTCCCATTATTTTGAAGCAAAATTGCAGAAACTCCCCTAATTTTGGGGCAAAAAGGCAGAAATTCCCTTTATTTTGGGGCAAAAATACAGAAATTCTCCTTATATCTGGGCAAAAATCAGAAATTTCCATTATTTTGGAGCAAAATTTTAGAAATTTCTTTTATTTTGGTACAGAATTGGAGAAATTTTTCTTATTCTGTGGCAAAAAGGCAGAAATTTCTTTTATTTTGGTGCAAAATTGCAGAAATTTTTCTTATTTTGGGGCAAAAAGGCATAAATTTCCCATATTTTGGGGCAAAAATGTAGAAATTTTCTTTATTTTGAGGTAAAAAGGCTGAAATTTCCCTTATTTGGGGGCAAAAAGGCAGAAATTTCTCTTATTTTGGGGCAAAATTGCAGAAATTTCACTTATTTCAGAAAAAAAGGAAAAATTTTCTTATTTGGGGGCAAAAAGGCAGAAATTTCTTTTATTTTGGTGCAAAATTACAGAAATTTTCTTTATTTTGGGGCAAAAAAGACAGAAATTCCCTTTGTTTTGGGGGAAAAAGACAGAAATTCCACTTATTTAGAGGCAAAAAAGCAGAAATTCCCCTTATTTTGGAGCAAAAATGAAGAAATTTCCCTTTTTCATGGCAAAAAGGTATGCATTCTTCTTATTTTCGGGCAAAAAGGCAGAAATTCCCTATATGTTGGGGCAAAAAGACAGAAATTCTCCTTATTTTGGGGCAAAACTCAGATATTCCACATATTTTGGGGCAAAATTCCATAAATTTCCCTTATTTTGGGGCAAAATTGCAGAAATATCACTTATTTTAAGGCAAAATTGGAGAAATTTCACTTATTTCAGAAGAAAAAAGCAGAAATTTTCTTGTTTTGGGGCAAAAAGGGAGAAATTTCTTTTATTTTTGTACAAAATTGCAGAAATTTTTCTTATTTTGTGGCAAGAAGGCAGAAATTTCCTATATTTTGGGGCAAAAATTCAGAAATTCCACTTATTTTTAGGTAAAAAGGCTGAAATTCTCTTTATTTGGGAGCAAAAAAGCAGAAATTGCCCTGATTTTGTGGCAAAATTCCAGAAATTTCACTTATTTTAGGGTAATAAGTCAGAAATTTTTTATTTTGGGGCAAAAAGGCAGAAATTTCTTTTATTTTGGTACAAAATTACAGAAATTTTTCTTATTTTGGGGCAAAAAAAAAGAAATTTCCCTTATTTTGGGGCAAAATTGCAGAAATTTCACTTATTTTGATGTAAAAAGGCTGAAATTCCCCTTATTTTGGGGCAAAATGGCAGAAGTTTTCCTTATTTTGGGGCAAAATTGCAGAAATTTCACTTATTTCAAGGTAATAAGTCAGAAATTTTCCTTATTTTGGGGCAAGAAAACAGAAATTCCTTGTTTTGGGGGAAAAAGACAGAAATTCCACTTATTTAGAGGCAAAAAAGCAGAAATTCCCCATATTTTGGAGCAAAATTGCAGAAATTCTCCTAATTGTGGGGCAAAAAGGCAGAAATTCCCTATATGTTAGGGCAAAACGACAGAAATTCTCCTCATTTGGGGGCAAAATTCAGAAATTCCATTTATTTTGGGGCAAAATTCCCAAAATTCCCCTTATTTTGGGGCAAAATTGCAGAAATTTCAATTATTTTGCGGCAAAATTGCAGAAATTTCACTTTTTTCAGGGAAAAAAGGCCGAAATTTTCCGTTTTTAGGGGCAAAAAGGCAGAAATTACTAATATTTTGAGGCAAAAATGCAGAAATTCAATTTATTTAGAGGCAAAAAAGCAGAAATTCCACTTATTTTGGAGCAAAATTGCAGAAATTTCCCTTTTTATAGCCAAAAGGTATGCATTCTTCTTATTTTCAGGCAAAAAGGCAGAAATTCCCTGTATTTTGGAGTAAAATTGCAGAAATTCCCTATATGTTGGGGCAAAAAGACAGAAATTCTCCTTATTTTGGGGCAAAACTCAGAAATTCCACTTATTTTGGAACAAAATTTCAGAAATTTCCCTTATTTTTGGCCAAAATTGCAGAAATTTCACTTATTTTGGGGCAAAATTGCAGAAATTTCACTTATTTCAGGAAAAAAAGCAGAAATTTTCTTATTTTGGGGCAAAAAGGCAGAAATTTCCCATATTTTGAGGCAAAAATGCAGAAATTCCCCTTATTTTGAGGTAAAAAGGCTGAAATTCCCCTTATTTGGGGGCAAAAAGGCAGAAATTTCCCATATTTTGGGGCAAAATTGCAGAAATTTCACTTATTTCAGGGTACTAAGTCAGAAATTTTTCTTACTTTGGGGCAAAAGAGACAGAAATTCCCTTTGTTTTCAGGGAAAAAGACAGAAATTCCACTTATTTAGAGGCAAAAATGCAGAAATTCCCCTTATTTTGAAGCAAAAATGAAGAAATTTCTATTTCTTATGGCAAAAAGGTATGCATTCTTCTTATTTTCGGGCAAAAAGGCAGAAATTCTTTGTATTTTGGAGCAAGATTACAGAAATTCCCCTTATTGTGGGGCAAAAAGGCAGAAATCCCCTATATGTTGGGGCAAAAAGAAAGAAATTCTCCTTATTTTGGGGCAAAACTCAGAAATTCCACTTATTTTGGGGCAAAATTTCAGAAATTTCCCTTATTTTGGAGCAAAATTGCAGAAATTTCACTTATTTCAAAGAAAAAAAGCACAAATTTTCTTATTTTGGGGCAAAAAGGCAGAAATTTCATTTATTTTGGTACAAAATAGCAGAAATTTTTCTTAATTTGGGCAAAAATGCAGAAATTTCCCATATTTTTCGACAAAAATGCAGAAATTCCCCTTATTTTGAGGTAAAAAGGCTGAAATTCCCCTTATTTTGGGGCAAAAAGTTAGAAATTCCCCTTATTTTAAAGGAAAAAGACAGAAATTCCGTTTATTTTTGTGGAAAAGTCAGAAATTGCACTTATTTTGAGTCAAAAATGCGGAAAATCCCCTTATTTTGGGGTAAAATATGAAGAAATTAACCTTTTTTATGGCAAAAAGGTATACATTCTTTTTATTTTCGAGCAAAATTGCAGAAATTCCCCTAATTATGGGGAAAAAAGGCAGAAATTCCCCGTAATTTGGAGCAAAATTGCAGAAATTCCCCTAATTTTGGGGCAAAAACGCAGAACGTCCCTTTATTTTGGGGTAAAACTGCAGAAATTTCACTTCTTTCGCGGCAAAATGGCAGAAATTCCCTTTATTTTCGGAGAAAAAGGCAGAAAATCCCGGTATTTTAGAGCAAAATTGCAGAAATTTACCTAATTTTGGGGTAAAACATGCAGTAATTTTCTTTATTTTGGGGCAAAAAGGCAGAAATTCCCCTTATTTTGGGGCAAAAATCAAAAATATCCCTTATTTTGGGGCAAAATTTTAGAAATTTCTTTTATTTTGGTACAGAATTGCAGAAATTTTTCTTATTTTGTGGCAAAAGGAAGAAATTTCCCATATTTTGGAACAAAAATGCAGAAATTCCCCTTATTTTGAGGTAAAAAGGCTGAAATTCCCCTTATTTCGGGGCAAAAAGGCAGAAATTTCCCTTATTTTGGGGCAAAATTGCAGAAATTTCACTTATTTCAGGGTAATAAGTCAGAAATTTTCCTTACTTTGGGGCCAAAAGGACAAAAATTCCCTTTGTTTTGGGGGAAAAAGACAGAAATTCCACTTATTTAGAGGCAAAAAAGCAGAAATTTCTCTTATTTTGGAGCAAAAATGAAGAAATTTCCCTTTTTTACGGCAAAAAGTTATGCATTCTTCTTATTTTCGGGCAAAAAGGCAGAAATTCCCCGTATTTTGGAGCAAAATTGCAGAAATTCCCCTAATTGTGGGGCAAAAAGGCAGAAATTCCCTATATTTTGGGGCAAAAAGACAGAAATTCTCATTATTTTGGGGCAAAACTCAGAAATTCCACTTATTTTGGCGCAAAATTCCAGAAATTTCCCTTATTTTGAGGCAAAATTGCAGAAATTTCACTTATTTTGGGGCAAAATTGCAAAAATTTCACTTATGTCAGAAAAAAAGCAGAAATTTTCTTATTTTGGTGCAAAAAGGCAGAAATTTCTAATATTTTGGTACAAAATTGCAGAAATTTTTCTTATTTTAGGGCAAAAAGGCAGAAATCTCTCATATTTTGTGGCAAAAATGCAGAAATTCCTCTTATTTTTAGGTAAAAAGGCTGAAATTCCCCTTATTTGGGGGCAAAAAGGCAGAAATTTCCCTTATTTTGAGGCAAAATTGCAGAAATTTCACTTATTTCAGAGAACAAAAGCAGAAATTTTCTTATTTTGGGGCAAAAAGGCAGAAATTTCTTTTATTTTGGTACAAAATTGCAGAAATGTTTCTTATTTTGGGGCAAAAAGGCAGAAATCTCCCATATTTTGGGGCAAAAAAGCAGAAATTTCCCTTATTTTGAGGTAAAAACGCTGAAATTCCCCTTATTTGGGGGCAAAAAGGCAGAAATTTCCCTTATTTTGAGGCCAAATTGCAGAAATTTCACTTATTTCAGGGTAATAAGTCAGAAATTTTCCTTATTTTGGGGCAAAAAACAGAAATTCTCTTTGTTTTAAAGGAAAAAGACTGATATTCCACTTATTTAGAGGCTAAAAAGCAGAAATTCTTATTATTTTGGAGCAAAAATGAAGAAATTTTCCTTTTTTTGTGGAAAAAGGAATACATTCCTCTAATTTTCGGGCTAAAAAGCAGAAATTCCCCGTATTTTGGAGCAAAATTGCAGAAATTCCCCTAATTGTGTGGAAAAAAGGCAGAAATTCCCTATATGTTAGGGCAAAAAGACAGAAATTCTCCTTATTTTGGGGCAAAACTCAGAAATTCCACTTATTTTGGGGCAAAATTCAAGAAATTTCCTTTATTTTGGGGCAAAAGTGCAGAAATTTCACTTATTTTGGGGCGAAATTGCAGAAATTTCACTTTTTTCATGGAAAAAAAGGCAGAAATTTTCCTTATTTTGGGGCAAAAAGGCAGAAATTCCTAATATTTTTTGGCAAAAATTCAGAAATTCCTCTTATTTTGAGGTAAAAAGGCTTAAATTCCCCTTATTTGGGGGCAAAAAGGCATAAATTTCCCTTATTTTGGGGCAAAATTGCAGAAATTTCACTTATTTCAGGGTAATAAGTCAGAAATTTTCCTTATTTTGGGGCAAAAAAGACAGAAATTCCCTTTGTTTTGGGATAAAAAGACAGAAATTCCACTTATTTAGAGGCAAAAAAGCAGAAATTCTACTTATTTTGGAGTAAAAATTAAGAGATTTCCCTTTTTTATGGCAAAAAGGTATGCATTCTTTTTATTTTCGGACAAAAAGGCAGAAATTCCCTGTATTTTGGAGCAAAATTGCAGAAATTTCACTTATTTCAGAATAAAAATGAGAAATTTGCTTATTTTGGGGCAAAAGGCAGAAATTCCCCTTATTTTATGGCAAAATTGCAGAAATTGCCTTTATTTGGGGACAAAAAACAGAAATTCCCTTTATTTTGGGGCAAAATTGCAGAAAATTTTTTTATTATGGGAAAAAATTGAAGATATTTCTTTTATTTTAAGGCAAAATTGCAGAAATTTCACTTATTTCAGAGAAAAAAACAAAAATCTTTCTTATTTTTGGCAAAATGCAGAAATTCCCATTATTTTGGGGCAAAAAGGCAGAAATTCACCTTATTTTGGGGTAAAATTGATGACATGTCACATATTTCAGGGCATAAAGGCAGAAATTGCCCTTATTTGGGGGCAAAAAGGCAGAAATTCCCCTTATTTTGGGATAAAATTGCAGAAATTACCCTTGTTTGGGGGCAAAAAGGCAGAAAATCCCCTTAATTTCGGGCAAAAAGGCAGAAATTCCCTGTATTTTGGAGCAAAATTGCAGAAATTCTCCTAATATTGGGGCAAAAATGCAGAAATTCCCTTTATTTGGGGCAAATTGGCAGAAGTTCCCCTTATTTTCAGGAAAAGAGGCAGAAATTCCCATTATTTTGAAGCAAAATTGCAGAAACTCCCCTAATTTTGGGGCAAAAAGGCAGAAATTCCCTTTATTTTGGGGCAAAAATACAGAAATTCTCCTTATATCTGGGCAAAAATCAGAAATTTCCATTATTTTGGAGCAAAATTTTAGAAATTTCTTTTATTTTGGTACAGAATTGGAGAAATTTTTCTTATTCTGTGGCAAAAAGGCAGAAATTTCTTTTATTTTGGTGCAAAATTGCAGAAATTTTTCTTATTTTGGGGCAAAAAGGCATAAATTTCCCATATTTTGGGGCAAAAATGTAGAAATTTTCTTTATTTTGAGGTAAAAAGGCTGAAATTTCCCTTATTTGGGGGCAAAAAGGCAGAAATTTCTCTTATTTTGGGGCAAAATTGCAGAAATTTCACTTATTTCAGAAAAAAAGGAAAAATTTTCTTATTTGGGGGCAAAAAGGCAGAAATTTCTTTTATTTTGGTGCAAAATTACAGAAATTTTCTTTATTTTGGGGCAAAAAAGACAGAAATTCCCTTTGTTTTGGGGGAAAAAGACAGAAATTCCACTTATTTAGAGGCAAAAAAGCAGAAATTCCCCTTATTTTGGAGCAAAAATGAAGAAATTTCCCTTTTTCATGGCAAAAAGGTATGCATTCTTCTTATTTTCGGGCAAAAAGGCAGAAATTCCCTATATGTTGGGGCAAAAAGACAGAAATTCTCCTTATTTTGGGGCAAAACTCAGATATTCCACATATTTTGGGGCAAAATTCCATAAATTTCCCTTATTTTGGGGCAAAATTGCAGAAATATCACTTATTTTAAGGCAAAATTGGAGAAATTTCACTTATTTCAGAAGAAAAAAGCAGAAATTTTCTTGTTTTGGGGCAAAAAGGGAGAAATTTCTTTTATTTTTGTACAAAATTGCAGAAATTTTTCTTATTTTGTGGCAAGAAGGCAGAAATTTCCTATATTTTGGGGCAAAAATTCAGAAATTCCACTTATTTTTAGGTAAAAAGGCTGAAATTCTCTTTATTTGGGAGCAAAAAAGCAGAAATTGCCCTGATTTTGTGGCAAAATTCCAGAAATTTCACTTATTTTAGGGTAATAAGTCAGAAATTTTTTATTTTGGGGCAAAAAGGCAGAAATTTCTTTTATTTTGGTACAAAATTACAGAAATTTTTCTTATTTTGGGGCAAAAAAAAAGAAATTTCCCTTATTTTGGGGCAAAATTGCAGAAATTTCACTTATTTTGATGTAAAAAGGCTGAAATTCCCCTTATTTTGGGGCAAAATGGCAGAAGTTTTCCTTATTTTGGGGCAAAATTGCAGAAATTTCACTTATTTCAAGGTAATAAGTCAGAAATTTTCCTTATTTTGGGGCAAGAAAACAGAAATTCCTTGTTTTGGGGGAAAAAGACAGAAATTCCACTTATTTAGAGGCAAAAAAGCAGAAATTCCCCATATTTTGGAGCAAAATTGCAGAAATTCTCCTAATTGTGGGGCAAAAAGGCAGAAATTCCCTATATGTTAGGGCAAAACGACAGAAATTCTCCTCATTTGGGGGCAAAATTCAGAAATTCCATTTATTTTGGGGCAAAATTCCCAAAATTCCCCTTATTTTGGGGCAAAATTGCAGAAATTTCAATTATTTTGCGGCAAAATTGCAGAAATTTCACTTTTTTCAGGGAAAAAAGGCCGAAATTTTCCGTTTTTAGGGGCAAAAAGGCAGAAATTACTAATATTTTGAGGCAAAAATGCAGAAATTCAATTTATTTAGAGGCAAAAAAGCAGAAATTCCACTTATTTTGGAGCAAAATTGCAGAAATTTCCCTTTTTATAGCCAAAAGGTATGCATTCTTCTTATTTTCAGGCAAAAAGGCAGAAATTCCCTGTATTTTGGAGTAAAATTGCAGAAATTCCCTATATGTTGGGGCAAAAAGACAGAAATTCTCCTTATTTTGGGGCAAAACTCAGAAATTCCACTTATTTTGGAACAAAATTTCAGAAATTTCCCTTATTTTTGGCCAAAATTGCAGAAATTTCACTTATTTTGGGGCAAAATTGCAGAAATTTCACTTATTTCAGGAAAAAAAGCAGAAATTTTCTTATTTTGGGGCAAAAAGGCAGAAATTTCCCATATTTTGAGGCAAAAATGCAGAAATTCCCCTTATTTTGAGGTAAAAAGGCTGAAATTCCCCTTATTTGGGGGCAAAAAGGCAGAAATTTCCCATATTTTGGGGCAAAATTGCAGAAATTTCACTTATTTCAGGGTACTAAGTCAGAAATTTTTCTTACTTTGGGGCAAAAGAGACAGAAATTCCCTTTGTTTTCAGGGAAAAAGACAGAAATTCCACTTATTTAGAGGCAAAAATGCAGAAATTCCCCTTATTTTGAAGCAAAAATGAAGAAATTTCTATTTGTTATGGCAAAAAGGTATGCATTCTTCTTATTGTCGGGCAAAAAGTCAGAAATTCCCCCTATTTTAGAGCAAAATTGCAGAAATTCCCCTAATTGTGGGGCAAAAAACAGAAATTCCCAATATGTTGGGGCAAAAAGACAGAAATTCTCCATATTTTGGGGCAAAACTCAGAAATTCCACTTATTTTGGGGCAAAATTCCAAAAATTTCCCTTATTTTGGGGCAAAATTGCAGAAATTTCACTTATTTAGGGGCAAAATTGCAGAAATTTCACTTATTTCAGAGGAAAAAGACAGAAATTTCTTTTATTTTGGTACAAAATTGCAGAAATTTTTCTTATTTTGGGCAAAAAGGCAGAAATTTCCCATATTTTGAGGCAAAAATGCAGAAATTTCACTTATTTCAGGGTAATAAGTCAGAAATTTTCATTACTTTGGCGCAAAAAAGACAGAAATTCCCTTTGTTTTGGTGGAAAAAGACAGAAATTCCAATTCTTTAGAGGCAAAAATGCAGAAATTCCCCTTATTTTGGAGCAAAAATGAAGAAATTTTTCTTTTTTATGGCAAAAAGGTATGCATTCTTCCTATTTTCAGGCAAAAAGTCAGAAATTCCCCCTATTTTAGAGCAAAATTGCAGAAATTCTCCTTATTGTGGGGCAAAAAGGCAGAAATTCCCTATATGTTGGGGGGAAAAGACAGAAATTCTCCTTATTTTAGAGCAAAACTCAGAAATTTCATTTATTTTGGGGCAAAATTGCAGAAATTTCACTTATTTCAGAGAAAAAAGCAGAAATTTTCTTATTTTGGGGCAAAAAGGCAGAAATTTCTTTTATTTTGGTACAAAATTGCAGAAAATTTTCTTATTTTGGGGCAAAAAGGCAGAAATTTCTCATATTTTGGGGCAAAAATGCAGAAAATCCCCTTATTTTGAGGTAAAAAGGCTAAAATTCCCCTTATTTGGTTGCAAAAAGGCAGAAATTTCCCTTATTTTGGGGCAAAATTGCAGAAATTTCACTTATATCAGGGTAATAAGTCAGAAATTTTCCTTATTTTGGGGCAAAAAAGACAGAAATTCCCTTTGTTTTGGGGGAAAAAGACAGAAATTCCACTTATTAAGAGGCAAAAAAGCAGAAATTCCCCTTATTTTGGAGCAAAAATGAAGAAATTTCCCTTTTTTATGGAAAAAAGGTATGCATTCTTCTTGTTTTCGGGCAAAAAGGCAGAAATTCCCCGTTTTTTGGAGCAAAATTGCAGAAATTCCCCTAATTTTGGGGCAAAAAGGCAGAAATTCCCTATATGTTAGGGCAAAACGACAGAAATTCTCCTTATTTTGGGGCAAAATTCAGAAATTCCATTTCTTTTGGTGCAAAATTCCCAAAATTTCCCTTATTTTGGGGCTAAATTGCAGAAAGTTCATTTATTTAGGGGCAAAATTGCAGAAACTTCACTTTTTTCAGGGAAAAAAGGCCGAAATTTTCCATTTTTGGGGGCAAAAAGGCAGAAATTCTTAATATTTTGTGGCAAAAATGCAGAAATTTCCCTTATTTTGAGGTAAAAAGGCTGAAATTCCCCTTATTTGAGGGCAAAAATGCAGAAATTTCTCTTATACTGGGGCAAAATTGCAGAAATTTCACTTATTTCAGGGTAATAATTCAGAAATTTTCCTTATTTTGGGGCAAAAAATACAGAAATTCCATTTGTATGGGGGGAAAAAGACAGAAATTCCATTTAGTTAGAGGCAAAAAAGCAGAAATTCCCCTTATTTTGGAGCAAAATTGCAGAAATTTCCCTTTTTATAGCAAAAAGGTATGCATTCTTCTTATTTTCAGGCAAAAAGGCAGAAATTCCCTGTATTTTGGAGTAAAATTGCAGAAATTCCCTTAATTGTAGGGCAAAAAGACAGAAATTCTCTTTATTTTGGGGCAAAACTCAGAAATTCCACTTATTTTAGAACAAAATTTCAAAAATTTCCCTTATTTTTGGCCAAAATTGCAGAAATTTCACTTATTTTGGGGCAAAATTGCAGAAATTTCACTTATTTCAGGGAAAAAAAGCAGAAATTTACTTATTTTGGGGCAAAAAGGCAGAAATTTCCCATATTTTGAGGCAAAAATGCAGAAATTCCCCTTATTTTGAGGTAAAAAGGCTGAAATTCCCCTTATTTGGGGGCAAAAAGGCAGAAATTTCCAATATTTTGGGGCAAAATTGTAGAAATTTCACTTATTTCAGGGTACTAAGTCAGAAATTTTTCTTACTTTGGGGCAAAAAAGACAGAAATTCCCTTTGTTTTCAGGGAAAAAAACAGAAATTCCACTTATTTAGAGGCAAAAATGCAGAAATTCCCCTTATTTTGGCGCAAAAATGAAGAAATTTCCCTTTTTTATGGCAAAAAGGTATGCATTCTTCTTATTTTCGGGCAAAAAGGAAGAAATTCCCCCTATTTTAGAGCAAAATTGCAGAAATTCCCCTAATTGTGCGGCAAAAAGGCAGAAATTCCCTATATGTTGGGGCAAAAAGACAGAAATTCTCCTTATTTTAAAGCAAAACTCAGAAATTTCACTTATTTTGGGGCAAAATTACAGAAATTTCACTTATTTCAGAAAAAAAAGCAGAAATTTTCTTATTTTGGGGCAAAAAGGCAGAAATTTCTTTTATTTTGGTACAAAATTGCAGAAATTATTCTTATTTTGGGGCAAAAAAGCAGAAATTTCTCATATTTTGGGGCAAAATTGCAGAAAATTTCCTTATTTTGAGGTAAAAAGGCTAAAATTCCCCTTATTTGGTTGCAAAAAGGCAGAAATTTTCCTTATTTGGGGGAAAAATTGCAGAAATTTCACTTATTTCAGGGTAATAAGTCAGAAATTTTCTTTATTTTGGGGCAAAAAAAGACAGAAATTCTCTTTGTTTTGGGGGTAAAAGACAGAAATTCCACTTATTTAGAGGCAAAAAAGCAGAAATTCCCATTATTTTGGAGCAAAAATGAAGAAATTTCCCTTTTTTATGGCAAAAAGGTATGCATTCTTCTTATTTTCGGGCAAAAAGGCAGAAATTCCCCCTATTTTAGAGCAAAATTGCAGAAATTCCCCTAATTGTGGGGCAAAAAAAACAGAAATTCCCTATATGTTGGGGCAAAAAGATAGAAATTCTCCATATTTTGGGGCAAAACTCAGAAATTCCACTTATTTTGGGACAAAACTCTAAAAATTTCCCTTATTTTGGGGCAAAATTGCAGAAATTTCACTTATTTAGGGGCAAAATTGCAGAAATTTTTCTTATTTTGGGCAAAAAGGCAGAAATTTCCCATATTTTGAGGCAAAATTGCAGAAATTTCACTTACTTCAGGGTAATAAGTCAGAAATTTTCCTTACTTTGGGGCAAAAAAGACAGAAATTCCCTTTGTTTTGGTGGAAAAAGACAGAAATTCCACTTATTTAGAGGCAAAAATGCAGAAATTCCTCTTATTTTGGAGCAAAAATGAAGAAATTTCCCTTTTTTATGGCAAAAAGGTATGCATTCTTCTTATTTTCGGGCAAAAAGGCAGAAATTCCCCATATTTTAGAGCAAAATTGCAGAAATTCCCCTTATTGTGGGGCAAAAAGGCAGAAATTCCCTATATGTTGGGGGAAAAGACAGAAATTCTCCTTATTTTAGAGCAAAACTCAGAAATTTCATTTATTTTGGGGCAAAATTGCAGAAATTTCACTTATTTCAGGAAAAAAAAGCAGAAATTTTCTTATTTTGGGGCAAAAAGGCAGAAATTTCTTTTATTTTGGTACAAAATTGCAGAAAATTTTCTTATTTTGGGGCAAAAAGGCAGAAATTTCTCATATTTTGGGGCAAAAATGCAGAAAATCCCCTTATTTTGAGGTAAAAAGGCTAAAATTCCCCTTATTTGGTTGCAAAAAGGCAGAAATTTCCCTTATTTTGGGGCAAAATTGCAGAAATTTCACTTATATCAGGGTAATAAGTCAGAAATTTTCCTTATTTTGGGGCAAAAAAGACAGAAATTCCCTTTGTTTTGGGGGAAAAAGACAGAAATTCCACTTATTAAGAGGCAAAAAAGCAGAAATTCCCCTTATTTTGGAGCAAAAATGAAGAAATTTCCCTTTTTTATGGCAAAAAGGTATCCATTCTTCTTGTTTTCGGGCAAAAAGGCAGAAATTCCCCGTTTTTTGGAGCAAAATTGCAGAAATTCCCCTAATTTTTGGGCAAAAAGGCAAAAATTCCCTATATGTTAGGGCAAAACGACAGAAATTCTCCTTATTTTGGGGCAAAATTCAGAAATTCCATTTCTTTTGGTGCAAAATTCCCAAAATTTCCCTTATTTTTGGGGCAAAATTGCAGAAATTTCAATTATTTTGGGGCAAAATTGCAGAAATTTCACTTTTTTCCGGGAAAAAAGGCCGAAATTTTCCGTTTTTGGAGGCAAAAAGGCAGAAATTCCTAATATTTTGTGGCAAAAATATAGAAATTTCCCTTATTTTGAGGTAAAAAGGCTGAAATTCCCCTTATTTGGGGGCAAAAATGCAGAAATTTCTCTTATACTGGGGCAAAATTGCAGAAATTTCACTTATTTCAGTGTAATAATTCAGAAATTTCCCTTATTTTGTGGCAAAAAATACAGAAATTCCATTTGTATGGGGGGAAAAAGACAGAAATTCCATTTATTTGGAGGCAAAAAAGCAGAAATTCCCTTTATTTTGGAGCAAAATTGCAGAAATTTTCCTTTTTATAGCAAAAAGGTATGCATTCTTCTTATTTTCAGGCAAAAAGGCAGAAATTTCCCGTATTTTGGAGTAAAATTGCAGAAATTCCCTTAATTGTAGGGCAAAAAGACAGAAATTCTCCTTATTTTGGGGCAAAACGCAGAAATTCCACTTATTTTGGAACAAAATTTCAGAAATTTCCCTTATTTTTGGCCAAAATTGCAGAAATTTCACTTATTTTGGGGCAAAATTGCAGAAATTTCACTTATTTCAGGGAAAAAAAGCAGAAATTTTCTTATTTTGGGGCAAAAAGGCAGAAATTTCCCATATTTTGAGGCAAAAATGCAGAAATTCCCCTTATTTTGAGGTAAAAAGGCTGAAATTCTCCTTATTTGGGGGCAAAAAGGCAGAAATTTCCCATATTTTGGGGCAAAATTGCAGAAATTTCACTTATTTCAGGGTACTAAGTCAGAAATTTTTCTTACTTTGGGGCAAAAAAGACAGAAATTCCCTTTGTTTTCAGGGAAAAAGACAGAAATTCCACTTATTTAGAGGCAAAAATGCAGAAATTCCCCTTATTTTGGAGCAAAAATGAAGAAATTTCCCTTTTTTATGGCAAAAAGGTATGCATTCTTCTTATTTTCAGGCAAAAAGGCAGAAATTCCCTTTGTTTTGGGGGAAAAAGACAGAAATTCCACTTATTTAGAGGCAAAAAAGCAGAAATTCCCCATATTTTGGAGCAAAATTGCAGAAATTCCCCTAATTGTGGGGCAAAAAGGCAGAAATTCCCTATATGTTAGGGCAAAACGACAGAAATTCTCCTCATTTGGGGGCAAAATTCAGAAATTCCATTTATTTTGGGGCAAAATTCCCAAAATTTCCCTTATTTTGGGGCAAAATTGCAGAAATTTCAATTATTTTGGGGCAAAATTGCAAAAATTTCACTTTTTTCAGGGAAAAAAGGCCGAAATTTTCCGTTTTTAGGGGCAAAAAGTCAGAAATTCCTAATATTTTGAGGCAAAAATGCAGAAATTCCTCTTATTTTGAGGTAAAAAGGCTGAAATTCCCCTTATTTGCGGGCAAAAATGCAGAAATTTCTCTTATACTGGGGCAAAATTGCAGAAATTTCACATATTTCAGGGTAATAATTCAGAAATTTTCCTTATTTTGTGGCAAAAAATACAGAAATTCCATTTGTATGGGTGGAAAAAGACAGAAATTCCATTTATTTAGAGGCAAAAAAGCAGAAATTCCCCTTATTTTGGAGCAAAATTGCAGAAATTTCCCTTTTTATAGCCAAAAGGTATGCATTCTTCTTATTTTCAGGCAAAAAGGCAGAAATTCCCCGTATTTTGGAGTAAAATTGCAGAAATTCCCTATATGTTGGGGCAAAAAGACAGAAATTCTCCTTATTTTGGGGCAAAACTCAGAAATTCCACTTATTTTGGAACAAAATTTCAGAAATTTCCCTTATTTTTGGCCAAAATTGCAGAAATTTCACTTATTTTGGGGCAAAATTGCAGAAATTTCACTTATTTCAGGGAAAAAAAGCAGAAATTTTCTTATTTTGGGGCAAAAAGGCAGAAATTTCCCATATTTTGAGGCAAAAATGCAGAAATTCCCCTTATTTTGAGGTAAAAAGGCTGAAATTCTCCTTATTTGGGGGCAAAAAGGCAGAAATTTCCCATATTTTGGGGCAAAATTGCAGAAATTTCACTTATTTCAGGGTACTAAGTCAGAAATTTTTCTTACTTTGGGGCAAAAAAGACAGAAATTCCCTTTGTTTTCAGGGAAAAAAACAGAAATTCCACTTATTTAGAGGCAAAAATGCAGAAATTCCCCTTATTTTGGAGCAAAAATGAAGAAATTTCCCTTTTTTATGGCAAAAAGGTATGCATTCTTCTTATTTTCGGGCAAAAAGGCAGAAATTCCCTTTGTTTTGGGGGAAAAAGACAGAAATTCCACTTATTTAGAGGCAAAAAAGCAGAAATTCCCCATATTTTGGAGCAAAATTGAAGAAATTCCCCTAATTGTTGGGCAAAAAGGCAGAAATTCCCTATATGTTAGGGCAAAACGACAGAAATTCTCCTCATTTGGGGGCAAAATTCAGAAATTCCATTTATTTTGGGGCAAAATTCCCAAAATTCCCCTTATTTTGGGGCAAAATTGCAGAAATTTCAATTATTTTGGGGCAAAATTGCAGAAATTTCACTTTTTTCAGGGAAAAAAGGCCGAAATTTTCCGTTTTTAGGGGCAAAAAGTCAGAAATTCCTAATATTTTGAGGCAAAAATGCAGAAATTCCTCTTATTTTGAGGTAAAAAGGCTGAAATTCCCCTTATTTGCGGGCAAAAATGCAGAAATTTCTCTTATACTGGGGCAAAATTGCAGAAATTTCACTTATTTCAGGGTAATAATTCAGAAATTTTCTTTATTTTGGGGGAAAAATACAGAAATTCCATTTGTATGGGTGGAAAAAGACAGAAATTCCATTTATTTAGAGGCAAAAAAGCAGAAATTCCCCTTATTTTGGAGCAAAATTGCAGAAATTTCCCTTTTTATAGCCAAAAGGTATGCATTCTTCTTATTTTCAGGCAAAAAGGCAGAAATTCTTCGTATTTTGGAGTAAAATTGCAGAAATTCCCTATATGTTGGGGCAAAAAGACAGAAATTCTCCTTATTTTGGGGCAAAACTCAGAAATTCCACTTATTTTGGAACAAAATTTCAGAAATTTCCCTTATTTTTGGCCAAAATTGCAGAAATTTCACTTATTTTGGGGCAAAATTGCAGAAATTTCACTTATTTCAGGGAAAAAAAGCAGAAATTTTCTTATTTTGGGGCAAAAAGGCAGAAATTTCCCATATTTTGAGGCAAAAATGCAGAAATTCCCCTTATTTTGAGGTAAAAAGGCTGAAATTCTCCTTATTTGGGGGCAAAAAGTCAGAAATTTCCCATATTTTGGGGCAAAATTGCAGAAATTTCACTTATTTCAGGGTACTAAGTCAGAAATTTTTCTTACTTTGGGGCAAAAAAGACAGAAATTCCCTTTGTTTTCAGGGAAAAAGACAGAAATTCCACTTATTTAGAGGCAAAAATGCAGAAATTCCCCTTATTTTGGAGCAAAAATGAAGAAATTACCCTTTTTTATGGCAAAAAGGTATGCATTCTTCTTATTTTCGGGCAAAAAGGCAGAAATTCTCCCTATTTTAGAGCAAAATTGCAGAAATTCCCCTAATTGTGGGGCAAAAAGGCAGAAATTCCCTATATGTTGGAGCAAAAAGACAGAAATTCTCCTTATTTTGGTGAAAAACTCAGAAATTCCACTTATTTTGGGGCAAAATTGCAGAAATTTCCCTTATTTTGGGGCGAAATTGCAGAAATTTCACTTATTTTGGGGCAAAATTGCAGAAATTTCACTTTTTTCAGGGTAATAAGTCAGAAATTTTCCTTATTTTGGGGCAAAAAAGACAGAAATTCCCTACGTTCTGGGGGAAAAGACAGTAATTCCACTTTTTTAGAGGCAAAAAAGCCGAAATTCCTTTTATTTTGGAGTAAAAATGAAGAAATTTCTTTTTTTTTGTGGCAAATGTATACATTCCCTTTATTTTCGGGCAAAAAGGCAGAAATTCCCAGTATTTTGGAGCAAACTTGCAGATATTCCCCTAATTGTGGGGCAAAAAGGCAGAAATTCCCTATATGTTGGGGCAAAAAGACAGAAATTCTCCTTATTTTGGGGCAAAACTCAGAAATTCCACTTATTTTGGGGCAAAATTCCAGAAATTTCCCTTATTTTGGGGCAAAATTGCAGAAATTTCACTTATTTTCAGGCAAAATTACATAAATTTCACTTATTTCAGAAAAAAAGCAGAATTTTCTTATTTTGGTGCAAAAAGGCAGAAATTTCTTTTATTTTGTTACAAAATTGCAGAAATTTTTCTTATTTTGGGGCAAAAAGGCAGAAATCTCCCATATTTTGGGGCAAAAATGCAGAAATTCCTCTTATTTTGAGGTAAAAAGGCTGAAATTCCCCTTATTTGGGGGCAAAAGGGCAGAAATTTCCCTTATTTTGAGGCAAAATTGCAGAAATTTCACTTATTTCAGAAAAAAAAAAAAAAACTTTTCTTATTTTAGGGCAAAATGCAGAAATTCCCATTATTTTGGGGCAAAAGGCAGAAATTCACCTTATTTTGTGGTAAAATTGCAGACATTTCACATATTTCAGGGCAAAAAGGTAGAAATTCCTCTTATTTGGGGGCAAAAAGGCAGAAATTCCCCTTATTTTGGGATAAAATTGCAGAAATGTCCCTTGTTTGGGGGCAAAAAGGCAGAAAATCCCCTTAATTTTTGGCAAAAAAGCAGAAATTTCCCGTATTTTGGAGCAAAATTGCAGAAATTCCCCTAATATTGGGGCAAAAATGCAGAAATTCCTATTATTTGGGGCAAATCGGCAGAAGTTCCCCTTATTTTCGGAAAAAGAGGCAGAAATTCCCTGTATTTTGAAGCAAAATTGCAGAAACTCCCCTAATTTTGGGGCAAAAAGGCATAAATTTCTCATATTTTGGGGCAAAAATGGAGAAATTTTTCTTATTTTGAGGTAAAAAGGCTGAATTTCCCCTTATTTGGGGGCAAAAAAGAAGAATTTCTCTTATTTTGGGGCAAAATTGCAGAAATTTCACTTATTTCAGAGTAATAAGTCAGAAATTTTCGTTATTTTGGGGCAAAAAAAACAGAAATTCCCTTTGTTTTGGGGTGAAAAGACAGAAATTCCACTTTTTTAGAGGCAAAAAAGCAGAAATAACTTTTATTTTGGAGTAAAAATGTAGAAATTTCCCTTTTTTATGGCAAAAAGGTATGCATTCTTCTTATTTTCGGGCAAAAAGGCAGAAATTCCCCGTATTTTCGAGCAAAATTGCAAAAATTCCCCTAATTTTAGGGCAAAAAGGCAGAAATTCCCTATATGTTGGGGCAAAAAGACAGAAATTCTCTTTATTTTGGGGCAAAACTCAGAAATTCCACTTATTTTGGGGCAAAATTCTAGAAATTTTTCTTATTTTAAAGCAAAATTGCAGAAATTTCACTTATTTTGGGGTAAAATTGCAGAAATTTCACTTATTTCAGGGCAAAAAGGCAGAAATTTTTCTTATTTTGGGGCAAAAAGGAAAAATTTCCTAATATTTTGTGGCAAAAATGCCGAAATTCCCCTTATTTTGAGGTAAAAAAGCTGAAATTTCCCTTATTTGGGGGAAAAAAGGCAGAAATTTCACTTATTTTGGGGCAAAATTGCAGAAATTTCACTTATTTCAGGGTAATAAGTCAGAAATTTTCCTTATTTTGGGGCCAAAAGGACAGAAATTCCCTTTGTTTTGGGGGAAAAAGACAGAAATTCCACTTATTTAGAGGCAAAAAAGCAGAAATTCCCCTTATTTTGGAGCAAAAATGAAGAAATTTCCCTTTTTTATGGCAAAAAGGTATGCATTCTTCTTATTTTCGGGCAAAAAGGCAGAAATTCCCCGTATTTTGAAGCAAAATTGCAGAAATTCCCCTAATTGTGGGGCAAAAAAACAGAAATCCCCTATATGTTAGGGCAAAAAGACAGAAATTCTCCTTATTTTGGGGTAAAACTCAGAAATTCCACTTATTTTGGGGGCAAAATTCCAGAAATTTCCCTTATTTTGGGGCAAAATTGCAGAAATTTTACTTATTTTGGGGCAAAATTGCAGAAATTTCACTTATTTCAGAAAAATAAGCAGAATTTATTTATTTTGGTGCAAAAAGGCAGAAATTTCTTTTATTTTGGTACAAATTGCAGAAATTTTTCTTATTTTGGGGCAAAAAGGCAGAAATCTTCATATTTTGGGGCAAAAATGCAGAAATTCCTCTTATTTTGAGGTAAAAAGGCTGAAATTTCCCTTATTTGGGGGCAAAAAGGAAGAAATTTCCCTTATTTTGAGGCAAAATTGCAGAAATTTCACTTATTTCAGGATAATAAGTCAGAAATTTTCGTTATTTTGGGGCAAAAGAGACAGAAATTTCCTTTGTTTTGGGGGAAAAAAACAGAAATTTCACTTTTTTAGAGGCAAAAAAAGCAGAAATTCATTTTATTTTGGAGTAAAAATGAAGAAATTTCCCTTTTTTGTGGCAAAAGGTATACATTCCACTTATTTTTGGGCTAAAAAGCAGAAATTACCCGTATTTTGGAGCAAAATTGCAGAAATTCCCCTAATTGTGGGGCAAGAAGGGAGAAATTCCCTATATGTTGGGGCAAAAAGAAACAAATTCTCCTTATTTTGGGTCAAAACTCAGAAATTCTACTGATATTGGGGCAAAATTCCAGAAATTTCCCTTATTTTGGGGCAAAATTGCAGAAATTTCACTTATTTTTGGGCAAAATTGCAGAAATTTCACTTATTTCAGAAAAAAAAGCAGAAATTTTCTTATTTTGGTGCAAAAAGGCGAAATTTCTTTTATTTTGGTACAAAATTGCAGAAATTTTTCTAATTTTGGGGCAAAAAGGCAGAAATCTCCCATATTTTGGGGCAAAAATGCAGAAATTTCTCTTATTTTGAGGTAAAAAGGCTGAAATTCCCCTTATTTGGGGGCAAAAAGGCAGAAATTTCCCTTATTTTGGGGCAAAATTGCAGAAATTTCACTTATTTCAGGGTAATAAGTCAGAAAATTTCCTTATTTTGGGGCAAAAAAGACAGAAATTTCCTTTGTTTTGGGGGAAAAAGACAGAAATTCCACTTATTTAGAGGCAAAAAAGCAGAAATTCCCCTTATTTTGTAGCAAAACTGAAGAAATTTCTATTTTTTATGGCAAAAAGGTATGCATTCTTCTTATTTTCGGGCAAAAAGGCAGAAATTCCCCGTATTTTGGAGCAAAATTGCAGAAATTTCCCTAATTGTGGGGCAAGAAGGGGGAAATTCCCTATATGTTGGGGCAAAAAGACAGAAATTCTCCTTATTTTGGGTCAAAACTCAGAAATTCCACTTATTTTGGTGCAAAATTCCAGAAATTTCCCTTATTTTAGGGCAAAATTGCAGAAATTTCACTTATTTTGGGGCAAAATTGCAGAAATTTAACTTATTTCAGAAAAAAATTCAGAAATTTTTCTATTTTGGTGCAAAAAGGCAAAAATTTCTTTTATTTTGGTACAAAATTGCAGAAATTTTTCTTATTTTGGGGCAAAAAGGGAGAAATCCCCCATATGTTGAGGCAAAAATGCAGAAATTCCTCTTATTTTGAGGTAAAAAGGCTGAAATTTCCCTTATTTGGGGGCAAAAAGGCAGAAATTTCCCTTATTTTGAGGCAAAATTGCAGAAATTTCACTTATTTCAGGGTAATAAGTCAGAAATTTTCTTTATTTTGGGGCAAAAAAGACAGAAATTCCCTTTGTTTTGGGAGAAAAAGACAGAAATTCCACTTTTTTAGAGGCAAAAAAGCAGAAATTCCTTTTATTTTGGAGTAAAAATGAAGAAATTTCCCTTTTTTGTGGCAAAAGGTATGAATTCCACTTATTTTCGGGCAAAAAGGCAGAAATTACCCGTATTTTGGAGCAATATTGCAGAAATTCGCCTAACTGTGGGGCAAAGAGGCAGAAATTCCCTATATGTTAGGGCAAAAACACAGAAATTCTCTTTATTTTGTTGCAAAACTCAGAAATTCTACTTATTTTGGGGCAAAATTCCAGAAATTTCCCTTATTTTGGGGCAAAATTGCAGAAATTTCACTTATTTTGGGGCAAAATTGCAGAAATTTCACTTATTTCAGGGTAATAAGTCAGAAATTTTCCTTATTTTGGGGCCAAAAAGATAGAAATTCCCTTTGTTTTGGGGGAAAAAGACAGAAATTCCACTTATTTAGAGGCAAAAAAGCAGAAATTCCTCTTATTTTGGAGCAAAATTGCAGAAATTCCCCTAATTGTGGGGCAAAAAGACAGAAATTCCCTATATGTTGGGGCAAAAAGAAACAAATTCTCCTTATTTTGGGTCAAAGCTCAGAAATTCCACTGATATTGGGGCAAAATTCCAGAAATTTCCCGTATTTTGGGGCAAAATTGCAGAAATTTCACTTATTTTGGGGCAAAATTGCAGAAATTTCACTTATTTCAGAAAAAAAGCAGGAATTTTCTTATTTTGGTGCAAAAAGGCGGAAATTTCTTTTATTTTGGTACAAAAGTGCAGAAATTTTTCTTATTTTGGGGCAAAAAGTCAGAAATCTCCCATATTTAGGGGAAAAATGCAGAAATTCCTCTTATTTTGAGATAAAAGGCTGAAATTCCCCTTATTTGGGGGCAAAAAGGCAGAAATTTCCCTTATTTTGAGGCAAAATTGCAGAAATTTCACTTATTTCAGGGTAATAAGTCAGAAATTTTCTCTATTTTGGGGCAAAAAAGACAGAAATTCCCTTTGTTTTCAGGGAAAAAGACAGATATTCCACTTATTTAGAGGCAAAAATGCAGAAATTCCCCTTATTTTGGAGCAAAAATGAAGAAATTTCCCTTTTTTATGGCAAAAAGTTATGCATTCTTCTTATTTTCGGGCAAAAAGGCAGAAATTCCCCATATTTTAGAGCAAAATTGCAGAAATTCCCCTAATTGTGGGGCAAAAAGGCAGAAATTCCCTATATGTTGGGGCAAAATACAGAAATTCTCCTTATTTTGGTGAAAAACTCAGAAATTCCACTTATTTTGGGGCAAAATTGCAGAAATTTCCCTTATTTTGGGGCAAAATTGCAGAAATTTCACTTATTTTGGGGCAAAATTGCAGAAATTTCACTTTTTTCAGGGTAATAAGTCAGAAATTTTCTTTATTTTGGGGCAAAAAAGACAGAAATTCCCTATGTTCTGGGGGAAAAAGACAGTAATTCCACTTTTTTAGAGGCAAAAAAGCAGAAATTCCTTTTATTTTGGAGTAAAAATGAAGAAATTTCTTTTTTTGTGGCAAAAGGTATACATTCCCTTTATTTTCGGGCAAAAAGGCAGAAATTCCCCGTATTTTGGAGCAAACTTGCAGATATTACCCTAATTGTGGGGCAAAAAGGCAGAAATTTCCTATATGTTAGGGCAAAAAGACAGAAATTCTCTTTATTTTTGGGGCAAAACTCAGAAATTCCATTTATTTTGGGGCAAAATTCCAGAAATTTCTTTTATTTTGGGGCAAAATTGCAGAAATTTCACTTATTTTGGGGCAAAATTGCAGAAATTTCACTTATTTCATGGTAAAAAGGCAGAAATTATCCTTATATTGATGCAAAAATGCAGAAATTCCAAATATTTTGTGGCAAAAATGAAGAAATTCCCTTTATTTTGAGGTAAAAAGGCAGAAATTCCCGTTATTTGGGGGCAAAAAAAAAGAAATTTCACTTATTTTGGGGCAAAAACTCAGAAATTCCACACTTTTTTGGTCAAAATTCCAGAAATTTCCCTTATTTTGGGGCAAAATTGCAGAAATTTCACTTATTTTGGTGCAAAATTGCAGAAATTTAACTTATTTCAGAAAAAAATTTAGAAATTTTCCTATTTTGGTGCAAAAAGGCAGAATTATCTTTTATTTTGGTACAAAATTGCAGAAATTTTTCTTATTTTGGGGCAAAAAGGCAGAAATCTCCCATATTTTGGAGCAAAAATGAAGATATTCCTCTTATTTTGAGGTAAAAAGGCTGAAATTTCCTTTATTTGGGGGCAAAAAGGCAGAAATTTCCCTTATTTTGAGGAAAATTGCAGAAATTTCACTTATTTCAGGGTAATAAGTCAGAAATTTTCGTTATTTTGGGGCAAAAAAGACAGAAATTCCCTTTGTTTTGGGGGAAAAAGACAGAAATTCCACTTTTTTAGAGGCAAAAAAGCAGAAATTCCTTTTATTTTGGAGTAAAAATGAAGAAATTTCTTTTTTTGTGGCAAAAGGTATACATTCCACTTATTTTTGGGCTAAAAAGCAGAAATTTCCCGTATTTTGGAGCAAAATTGCAGAAAATCCCCTAATTGTGGGGCAAAGAGGCAGAAATTCCCTATATGTTAGGGCAAAAAGACAGAAATTCTCCTTATTTTGGGGCAAAACTCAGAAATTCCACTTATTTTGCGGCAAAATTCTAGAAATTTCCCTTTTTTTGCGGCAAAATTGCAGAAATTTCACTTATTTTGGGGCAAAATTGCAGTAATTTCACTTATTTTTGGGCAAAATTGCAGAAATTCCAAATATTTTGTGGCAAAAATGCAGAAATTCCCCTTATTTTAAGGTAAAAAGGCAGAAATTCCCCTTATTTGGGGGTAAAAAACAGAAATTTCCCTTATTTTGGGGCAAAATTGCAGAAATTTCACTTATTTTGGTGCAAAATTGTAGAAATTTAACTTATTTCAGAAAAAAATTTAGAAATTTTCCTATTTTGGTGCAAAAAGGCAGAATTATCTTTTATTTTGGTACAAAATTGCAGAAATTTTTCTTATTTTGGGGCAAAAAGGCAGAAATCTCCCATATTTTGGAGCAAAAATGAAGATATTCCTCTTATTTTGAGGTAAAAAGGCTGAAATTTCCTTTATTTGGGGGCAAAAAGGCAGAAATTTCCCTTATTTTGAGGAAAATTGCAGAAATTTCACTTATTTCAGGGTAATAAGTCAGAAATTTTCGTTATTTTGGGGCAAAAAAGACAGAAATTCCCTTTGTTTTGGGGGAAATAGACAGAAATTCCACTTTTTTAGAGGCAAAAAAGCAGAAATTCCTTTTATTTTGGAGTAAAAATGAAGAAATTTCTTTTTTTGTGGCAAAAGGTATACATTCCACTTATTTTTGGGCTAAAAAGCAGAAATTTCCCGTATTTTGGAGCAAAATTGCAGAAAATCCCCTAATTGTGGGGCAAAGAGGCAGAAATTCCCTATATGTTAGGGCAAAAAGACAGAAATTCTCCTTATTTTGGGGCAAAACTCAGAAATTCCACTTATTTTGCGGCAAAATTCTAGAAATTTCCCTTTTTTTGGGGCAAAATTGCAGAAATTTCACTTATTTTGGGGCAAAATTGCAGTAATTTCACTTATTTTTGGGCAAAATTGCAGAAATTCCAAATATTTTGTGGCAAAAATGCAGAAATTCCCCTTATTTTAAGGTAAAAAGGCAGAAATTCCCCTTATTTGGGGGTAAAAAACAGAAATTTTTCTTATTTTGGGGCAAAATTGCAGAAATTTCACTTATTTTGGGGCAAAATTGCAGAAATTTCACTTATTTCAGAAAAAAATTCAGAAATTTTCCTATTTTGGTGCAAAAAGGCAGAAATTTCTATTTTGGTACAAAATTGCAGAAATTTTTCTTTTTTTGGGGCAAAAAGGCACAAATCTCCCATATTTTGGGGAAAAAATGCAGAAATTCCTCTTATTTTGAGGTAAAAAGGTAGAAATTTCCCTTATTTGGGGGAAAAAGGCAGAAATTTCCCTTATTTTGAGGCAAAATTGCAGAAATTTCACTTATTTCAGTGTAATAAGTCAGAAATTTTCCTTATTTTGGGGCAAAAAAGACAGAAATTCCCTTTGTTTTGGGGGAAAAAGACAGAAATTCCACTTTTTTAGCGGCAAAAAAGCAGAAATTCATTTTATTTTGGAGTAAAAATGAAGAAATTTCTTTTTTTTGTGGCAAAAGATATACATTCCCCTTATTTTCAGGCTAAAAAGCAGAAATTCCCCGTATTTTGGAGCAAAATTGCAGAAATTCCCCTAATTGTGGGGCAAAAAGGCAGAAATTTCCGATATGTTAGGGCAAAAAGACAGAAATTCTTTTTATTTTGGGGCTAAACTCAGAAATTCCACTTATTTTGGGGCAAAATTCCAGAAATTTCCCTTATTTTGGGGCAAAATTGCAGAAATTTCACTTATTTTGGGGCAAAATTGCAGAAATTTCACTAATTTCAGGGTAATAAGTCAGAAATTTTCCTTATTTTGGGGCCAAAAAGACTTAAATTTCCTTTGTTTTGGGGTGAAAAAGATAGAAATTCCACTTATTTAGAGGCAAAAAAGCAGAAATTCCTCTTATTTTGGAGCAAAAATGAAGAAATTTCCTTTTTTTATGGCAAAAAGGTATGCATTCTTCTTATTTTTGGGCAAAAAGGCAGAAATTCCCAGTATTTTGGAGCAAAATTGCAGAAATTCCCCTAATTGTGGGGCAAAAAGGCAGAAATTCCCTATATGTTGGGGCAAAAAGAAACAAATTCTCCTTATTTTGGGTCAAAACTCAGAAATTCCACTGATATTGGGGCAAAATTCCAGAAATTTCCCTTATTTTGGGGCAAAATTGCAGAAATTTCACTTATTTTGGGGCAAAATTGCAGAAATTTCACTTATTTCAGAAAAAAAAGCAGAAATTTTCTTATTTTGGTGCAAAAAGGCGGAAATTTCTTTTATTTTGGTACAAAATTGCAGAAATTTTTCTTATTTTGGCGCAAAAAGGCAGAAATCTCCCATATTTTGGGGCAAAAATGAAGAAATTTCTTTTATTTTGAGGTAAAAAGGCTGAAATTCCCATTATTTGGGGGCAAAAAGGCAGAAATTTCCCTTATTTTGAGGCAAAATTGCAGAAATTTCACTTATTTCAGTGTAATAAGTCAGAAATTTTCTTTATTTTGAAGCAAAAAAGACAGAAATTCTTTTTGTTTTGAGGGAAAAAGGCAGAAATTCCACTTTTTTAGCGGCAAAAAAGCAAAAATTTATTTTATTTTGGAGTAAAAATGAAGAAATTTCTTTTTTTTTGTGGCAAAAAGTATACATTCCCCTTATTTTCAGGCTAAAAAGCAGAAATTCCCCATATTTTGGAGCAAAATTGCAGAAATTCCCCTAATTGTGGGGCAAAAAGGCAGAAATTGCCTATATGTTGGGGCAAAAAGACAGAAATTCTCCTAATTTTGGGACAAAACTCAGAAATTCCACTTATTTTGGGGCAAAATTCCAGAAATTTCCCTTATTTTGGGGCAAAATTGCAGAAATTTCACTTATGTTGGGGCAAAATTGCAGAAATTTCACTTATTTCAGGGTAATAAGTCAGAAATTTTCCTTATTTTGGAGCAAAAAAACAGAAATTCCCTTTGTTTTGGGGGAAAAAGACAGAAATTCCACTTATTTAGAGTCAAAAAAGCTGAAATTCCCCTTATTTTGGAGCAAAAATGAAGAACTTTCCCTTTTTTATGGCAAAAAGGTATGCATTCTTCTTATTTTCGGGCAAAAAGGCAGAAATTCCCCGTATTTTGGAGCAAAATTGCAGAAATTCCCCTAATTGTGGGGCGAAAAGGCAGAAATTCCCTATATGTTGGGGCAAAAAGACAAAAATTCTCCTTATTTTGGGGCAAAACTCAGAAATTCCACTTATTTTAAGGCAAAATTCCAGAAATTTCCTTTATTTGGGAGCAAAATTGCAGAAATTTCCCGTATTTTGGGGCAAAATTGCAGAAATTTCACTTATTTCAGAAAAAAAAGCAGAAATTTTCTTATTTTGGTGCAAAAAGGCGGAAATTTCTTTTATTTTGGTACAAAATTGCAGAAATTTTTCTTATTTTGGGGCAAAAAGGCAGAAATCTCCCATATTTTGGGGCAAAAATGCAGAAATTCCTCTTATTTTGAGGTAAAAAGGCTGAAATTCCCCTTATTTGGAGGCAAAAAGGCAGAAATTTTTTTTATTTTGGGGCAAAATTGCAGAAATTTCACTTATTTCAGAGTAGTCAGTCAGAAATTTTTCTTATTTTGGGGCAAAAAAGCAGAAATTCCTTTTATTTTGGAGTAAAAATGAAGAAATTTCTTTTTTGTGGCAAATGGTATACATTCCCCTTATTTTCAGGCTAAAAAGCAGAAATTACCCGTATTTTGGAGCAAAATTGCAAAAATTCTGCTAATTGTGGGGCAAAAAGGCAGAAATTCCCTGTAAGTTAGAGCAAAAAAACAGAAAATCTCCTTATTTTGGGGCAAAACTCAGAAATTCCACTTACTTTGGGGCAAAATTCCAAAAATTTCCCTTATTTTGGGCCAAAATTGCAGAAATTTCACTTATTTTGAGGCAAAATTGCATAAATTTCACTTATTTCAGGGTAATAAGTCAGAAATTTTCCTTATTTTGGGGCAAAAAACACAGAAATTCCCTTTGTTTTGGGGGAAAAAGACAGAAATTCCACTTTTTTAGAGGCAAAAAAGCAGAAATTCCTTTTATTTTGGAGTAAAAATGAAGAAATTTCTTTTTTGTGGCAAATGGTATACATTCCCCTTATTTTCAGTCTAAAAAGCAGAAATTACCCGTATTTTGGAGCAAAATTGCAGAAATTCCCCTAATTGTGGGGCAAAATGCAGAAATTCCCTATATGTTAGGGCAAACAGACAGAAATTCTCCTTATTTTGGGGCAAAACTCAGAAATTCCACTTATTTTGGGGCGAAATTCCAGAAATTTCCCTTATTTTGTGGCAAAATTGCAGAAATATCCTTTACATTGGGGCAAAATTGCAGAAATTTCCCTTATTTTGGGGCAAAATTGCAGAAATTTCACTTATTTCATGGTAAAAAGGCAGAAATTTTCCTCATTTTGGGGCAAAAATGCAGAGATTCCAAATATTTTGTGGTAAAATTGCAAAAATTCCCCTTATTTTGAGGTAAAAAGGCAGAAATTCCCCTTATTTGGGGGCAAAAAGCAGAAATTTCCCTTATTCTGGGACAAAATTGCAGAAATTTCACTTATTTCAGGGTAATAAGTCAGAAATTTTCCTTATTTGGGGCAAAAAAGACAGAAATTCCTTTTGTTTTGGGGGAAAAAGTCAGAAATTCCACTTATTTAGAAGCAAAAAAGCAGAAATTCCCCTTATTTTGGAGCAAAAATGAAGAAATTTCCTTTTTTTGTGGCAAAAGGTATGCATTCTTCTTATTTTCAGGCTAAAAAGCAGAAATTCCCCGTATTTTGGAGCAAAATTGCAGAAATTCCCCTAATTGTGGGACAAAAAGGCAGAAATTTGCTATATGTTGGGGCAAAAGGACAGAAATTCTTTTTATTTTGGGGCAAAACTCAGAAATTCCACTTATTTTGGGACAAAATTGCAGAAATTTCACTTATTTTGGGGCAAAATTGCAGAAATTTCACTTATTTTGGCAAAATTGCAGAAATTTCAATTATTTCAGAAAAAAAGCAGAAATTTTCTTATTTTGGTGCAAAAAGGCAGAAATTTCTTTTATTTTGGTACAAAATTGCAGAAATTTTTCTTATTTGGGGGCAAAAAGCAGAAATCCCCTATATTTTGGGGAAAAAATGCATAAATTCCTCTTATTTTGAGGTAAAAAGGCTGAAATTTCCCTTATTTTGAGGCAAAATTGCAGAAATTTCACTTATTTCAGGGTAATAAGTCAGAAATTTTTCTTACTTTGGGGCAAAAAACAGAAATTCCCTTTGTTTTGGGGGAAAAAGACAGAAATTCCACTTATTTAGAGGCAAAAAAGCAGAAATTCTTCTTTATTGGAGCAAAAATGAAGAAATTTATCTTTTTTTGTGGCAAAAGGTATACATTCCGCTTATTTTCGGGCTAAAAAGCAGAAATTCCCCGTATTTTGGATCAAAATTGCAGAAATTCCCCTTATTTTGGAGCAAAAATAAAGAAATTTCCCTTTTTTATGGCAAAAAGGTATGCATTCTTCTTATTTTCGGGCAAAAAGGCAGAAATTTCCCGTATTTTGGAGCAAAATTGCAGAAATTCCCCTAATTGTGGGGCAAAAAGGCAGAAATTCCCTATATGTTGGGGCAAAAAGACAGAAATTCTCCTTATTTTGGGGCAAAACTCAGAAATTCCACTTATTTTGGTGCAAAATTCCAGAAATTTCCCTTATTTTAGGGCAAAATTGCAGAAATTTCACTTATTTTGGGGCAAAATTGCAGAAATTTCACTTATTTCAGAAAAAAAGCAGAATTTATTTATTTTGGTGCAAAAAGGCAGAAATTTCTTTTATTTTGGTACAAAATTGCAGAAATTTTTCTTATTTTGGGGCAAAAAGGCAGAAATCTCCCATATTTTGTGGCAAAAATGCAGAAATTTCTCTTATTTTGAGGTAAAAAGGCTGATATTCCCCTTATTTGGGGGCAAAAAGGCAGAAATTTCCCTTATTTTGAGGCAAAATTGCAGAAATTTCACTTATTTCAGGGTAATAAGTCAGAAATTTTTCTTATTTTGGGGCAAAAAACACAGAAATTCCCTTTGTTTTGGGGGAAAAAGACAGAAATTCCACTTTTTTACAGGCAAAAAAGCAGAAATTCCTTTTATTTTGGAGTAAAAATGAAGAAATTTCCCTTTTTTGTGGCAAAATGTATACATTCCACTTATTTTTGGGCTAAAAAGCAGAAATTACCCGTATTTTGGAGCAAAATTGCAGAAATTCCCCTAATTGTGGGGCAAAAGGCAGAAATTCCCTATATGTTGGGGAAAAAGACAGAAATTCTCCTTATTTTGGGGCAAAACTCAGAAATTCCACTTATTTTGCGGCAAAATTCCAGAAATTTCCCTTATTTTGGGCAAAATTGCAGAAATTTCACTTATTTTGGGGCAAAATTGCAGAAATTTCACTTATTTCAGGGTAATAAGTCAGAAATTTTCCTTATTTTGGGGCCAAAAAGACAGAAATTTCCTTTGTTTTGGGGTGAAAAAGATAGAAATTCCACTTATTTAGAGGCAAAAAAGCAGAAATTCCTCTTATTTTGGAGCAAAAATGAAGAAATTTCCTTTTTTATGGCAAAAAGGTATGCATTCTTCTTATTTTTGGGCAAAAAGGGAGAAATTCCCAGTATTTTGGAGCAAAATTGCAGAAATTCCCCTAATTGTGGGGCAAAAAGGCAGAAATTCCCTATATGTTGGGGCAAAAAGAAACAAATTCTTTTTATTTTCGGTCAAAACTCAGAAATTCCACTGATATTGGGGCAAAATTCCAGAAATTTCCCTTATTTTGGGGCAAAATTGCAGAAATTTCACTTATTTTGGGGCAAAATTGCAGAAATTTCACTTATTTCAGAAAAAAAAGAAGAAATTTTCTTATTTTGGTGCAAAAAGGCGGAAA
>NW_027667436.1:30000-40000 GCF_963924665.1 Micromys minutus
CTGCCCCGTGACTGAAAGTAGAAACGACAGGCGAAACAGCAAAAACGACTAGGAAGTACCCGGAATAAGATGAACATCGGTTATGACTGAAAACGCTGTCCCGCTGACTGAAGAGTTGAAAGAATGTGTGATTTACAAAAAAAGACTTGGAAGTACCCAGAATGGACTGCACGTCGGAAGTGACTGCAAACTTCACCGGTAAATTTAAATAGACCCGCGAACCTGTCAATGTCTCTGGAAAGACCAAGGAATCAGTTGCACTTTGGGAGTGACTGAAAACAATGCCCGAGTGACTGAAGAGTTGAAACGACCTGGAAACCACACGAAACTACTGGTAATTTTTCGAAATGAGCTGCACATCAGAAATAAGTGAAAATGCTACACAGGTGACTGTAAATTTGAAACGATCAGCGAACCAGTCAAAGCAACTGGGAAGTCCACGGAGTGGGTTGCACGTCGGAAGTGATTGAAAACGCTACGCGGGTGACTGAAAAGTTCAAACGACCCGTGCACAATCCTAAACGACTGGGTAGTCACAGGAATGGGTGACATGTCAGAAGTGACTGAAAACGCTGCACTGTTGACTGAAAAGTTGAAACGAACCGGGAACCACCCGAAACATCTTATAAGTCACCGGAAGGGGTGCCCGTAGAAAGTGACTAAAATCGGTGCGCTGGTGACTTACAAAATTATTCGACCCGCCAACCACACAAAACGACTGTCTCTGAAACGTATTTCATGTCGGTTGTGACGAAAAACACTGCCTCAGAGACTTAAAAAGTTGAAACTATCTGCTATCCACCAAAAGCGACTGGTGAACCCCGGCACAGCGGCTATTTAAAAGTGACTAAAAACGCTACCCCTAAACAGTGAAATGTAGAAACGAACTGCCCCAGAAACTTTAAAGGTGAAACGGTATGTGAACCACCCGAAATGACTGGGAAGTCCCAGAAATGTGCTGCATAACGTGACTGAAAATGCGTGTCTTGTTACTGAAAAGTTGAATGAAACCGAGAACCACACAAAACAAATGGTAAGTCCATGAAACGGTCTGCACGTCGGACATGACTGACAACGCTGCATCGGTAACTGAATATTGAAACGACACGCGAACCACACAAAAGGATTGAGAGGTCATCAGAACGGGATGCACTTAGAAATTGACAGAAGACACTGCCCATTGACTTAAAGTTGAAATGACCCGCGATCACCCAAAATGACTAGGAAGTCCCGAGATTAAACTGCACGTTGGAATTAATTGAGAACGCTGCTCTGATGACAGAAAACTTGAACCGTGATCCTCCTTAAACGACTGGAAGACCCGGAATGTGCCGCAGTCCCGCTTACTGTAAAGTTGAAACAACTCACAAACCACCAAAAACGACTGGGAAGGTCACCGAATGGGCTGCACGTAGGAAGTTACGGAAAACGCTGCCCCAAGTGAATGAAAATAGAAAACACTCGCGAACCTCTGAAAACGACTGGGAATCTTCGGAATGTGCTTCACATTGGAAGTGAATAAAATGCTTACCGGGTGACTGAAAAGTTCAAACAACCCACAAAATTCACAAAAAGACTGGGAAGTCCTCAGAATGGGTTGCACGTCCGAATTAACTGAAAATGATTTTGCGGTGACTGAAGAGTTGAAACGACCTGAGAATTACCCAAAACAACTGGGAAGTTCCTGGAACGAGCTGCACGTCGGAATTGACTGAAAACGTTGTCCAGGTGAATGAAATATTCCAATTTCGAGCGAACCACGCAAAAAAGAACTCAGAAGTCATCAAAACGGGCTGCTCATAGGAATTGACTGAGAATAGTGCCCCAATGACTGAAAACTTGTAATGAAACGCCAATCGCCCATCTTTACTGGGAAGTCTCCGTTATGGGATGAACGTCGGAAGGTACTGAAAAAGTTTCCCCGGTGACTAAGAAGTTGAAACAACATGTGATCCACCAAAACGACTGGGAAGTATCCGGAATGGGATGCACGTCGGAAATGACTGAAAATTCTACCCGGTGACTGTAAAGTTTAAACGTTTCGAGAACCACCCAAAACGAATGGGAAGTCACCGGATGGGCTGCATGTCTGACATGACTGAAACGTTGCTCATTTGACAGAATAGTTAAAAAGACCCGCACACAGCTCAAAACGAGTTGGAAGACTACGGAACGGGTTGCATGTCTGAAGTGACTGAATCGCTGCCCCTTTGGCAGAAAAGTTGAAACGACCCGCACACAACTCAAAACGAGTGGGAAGACCACGGAACGGGTTGCACGTTGGAATTGACTGAAAACTTTTCTTCGGTGATTGAAAAGTTGAAATGACCCGCAAATCATGGAAAATGACTGGGAAGTCCTGAGAAAGAACTGTACGTCGAAAGTGACTGAAAACATATCCCTGTGACTCAAAAGGTCAAACGACCCGTGAAGCTCCCAAAACGACTGGTAAGTCTTCTGAACGGGCTGCACGTCGGAGTTGACAGAAAATGCTGTACTGGTGACTAAGAAGTTGAAGCGACCCGCCAACCACCCAAAACGACTGGGAAGTTCTCAAAATGGGCTGCTCATAGAAAGTGATTGAAAAAACTTTCAAAGACTGAAAAGGTGAAACAACCCGCAATCCACCAAAAACGACTGGGTACGCCCTGGAATCGGCTTCACGTCCTTTGTGATAGATAACGCTGTCCCGGTGACTGAAAAGTTGATACGTCTCGTGAACCACACATAACGAGTGGAAAGTCCCCGACACATGCTGCACGTCGTGACTAAAAATGCTGAAACGGTGACTGAAAGTTGAAACTACACGCGAATCACACAAAACAACTGGGAAATACCCGAAACCTGCTGTACTTCGTTATTGACTGAAGACACTACCCCAGTGACTGAAAAGTTGAAACTACTACTTTCCCTTTTTTCTGTTTCTTTCTCTCTCCTACCTCTTATCTCTTTTTTTCTTCATCTCTCCATTCTTGCTCTTTACCTTTATCTCCTTTCTCTCCTTTTTCTCTCCATCTGTTGCTGCTCTCGACTCTTTTTCCTTTTTGTCATCTCTCAATTTTTCACTCTCCTTTTTCTTCTCTTTATCCTCTCTTTCTCTGTTTTTCTCTTTCTCTCTCTTTCTCCTCTCTATTTCTCTATCTCCTTTATCTCTCTCCACTCTCTCCTTCCCCTCTATCTTTCTGTCTCTCCCCTCTCTCTCTCAACTCTCTTTCTACTCTCTCTCTTATTCGTTCCTCTCTCTCCTCTCTCCTCTCTCTCCTCTTTCTCTCATTTTTTTCTCTTTCTCTCTCCTCTCTCTTTCTCTCCATTATGTATTATTCTCTCCCTCCTCTCTGTCCTCTTTCTCTTTCTCTTTCTCGCCTTTCTCCTATCTCTCACTTTCCTCGCTCCTCTCTGTCTCTTTGTTGTGTCTTTCTCCTCTCTCTTCTCTCACTCTTTCTGTCTCTCCTCTCTCCTCTCTCCTCTGTCTTCTCTCCTCTCTTTCTCCTCTTTCTAACTTTCACTCTTCTCTCTTTTTTCTGTCTACTCTTTATTCTCTCTCTCCTCTATCTCTTTTTCTCTCTCCTCTCTCTTGCTTCTCCCCTGTCTTTTACGCTTCTCTCACTTCAAAACCCTAAACACTAAACCCTAAACCTAAACCACGCTAAAATTTAAACAATCCTAAACCCAAAACCTTAAACCCTAAACCCTAAACCCTAAACCTTAAACTTAACAATAACCATAACACTAACCATAACCCAAACCCTAACCCTAACCCTAACCCTAATCCTAACAATATATCCTAAACCCTAACCCTAACCCTAACCCTAACCCTAACCCTAACCCTAACCCTAACCCTAACCCTAACCCTAACCCTAACCCTAACCCTAACCCTAACCCTAACCCTAACCCTAACCCTAAACCTAACCCTAACCCTAACCCTAACCCTAACCCTAACCCTAACCCTAACCCTAATCCTAACAATATACCCTAAACCCAAAACTTAACCCTAACCCTAACCCTAACCCTAACCCTAACCCTAACCCTAACCCTAACCCTAACCCTAACCCTAACCCTAACCCTAACCCTAACCCTAACCCTAACCCTAACCCTAACCCTAACCCTAACCCTAACCCTAACCCTAACCCTAACCCTAACCCTAACCCTAACCCCAACCCTAACCCTAACCCTAACCCTAACCCTAACCCTAACCCTAACCCTAGCCCTAGCCCTAGCCCTAGCCCTAGCCCTAACCCTAACCCTAACCCTAACCCTAACCCTAACCCTAACCCTAACCCTAACCCTAACCCTAACCCTAACCCTAACCCTAACCCTAACCCTAACCCTAACCCTAACCCTAACCTTAACCCTAACCCTAACTCTAACGCTAACCCTAACCCTAACCCTAACCCCTAACATTTACCCTAACACTAACCATAACCCTAACCCTAACCCTAACCCTAACCCGAACCCTTACCCTAACCCTAACCCTAACCCTAACCCTAACCCTAAACCTAACCCTAACCCTAACCCTAACCCTAACACTAACACTATCCCTAACCACTAACCCCTAACACTAACCAAAACCCTAACCCCTAACCCTAACCCTAACCCTAACCCTAACCCTAACCCTAACCCTAACCCAAATCTAACCCTAACCCTAACCCTAACCCTAACCCTAACCCTAACCCTAACCCTAACGCTAATCCTATCCCTAACTTCTAACCCTTACCCTGACCCTAACCCTAGCCCTAACCCTAACCCTAACCCTAACCTTAACCCTAACCTTAAACCTAACGCTAACCCTAACCCTAACCTCTAACCTTTACCCTAACCCTAACCCTAACCCTAACCCTAACCCTAACCCTTTAACCTTAAACCCTAAATTCTAAACCCTGAACAACCATAAATCCTAAACCCTGAACAACCTTAAATCTTAAACCCTGAATAACCCTAAACACTAACCTCTAAACAACCCTAAACAACCCTATTCACTAAACCATAAACAACCCTAAACACTAAACACTAAACAACCCTAAACCCTAAACCTTGAACGCTAAACCTTAAACAACCCTGAACCCTAAACACTAAACCCTAAACATCCCTAAACTTTTAACCCTAAACACTATACCCTAAACATTCCTAAACCTTAAACAATCCTAAACTCTTAACCCTAAACCCTAAACCTAAACCACCCTAAATCTTAAACAATCCTAAACCCTAAAACCTAAACCCTAAACACTAAACCCTAAACCCTAAACCGAACAATAACCATAACCCTAACCAAACCCTAATTTTAACAACTCTGCGCATCTGCAACACTCGGTGCATGCGCAACACACTGCACATGCGCACCACTCTAACTCTAGCCCTAACCCTAACTTTAAACTGAACCCGAACCCGAACCCTAACCCTAACCCTAACACTAACCCTAACCCGGGTACAAACCGAAAAGACTGGGACTCTCCGATATGAGCTGCACATTGGAAGTATCTGAAAACGCTGCCCCTGTATCTGAAAAGTTGAAAAGACCCACGAAACACCCAAAACGACTAAGATGTCCCCGGAATGGGTTGCATGTCAATATTTACTGAATACCCAGCCTCGGTGAATGAAAAGTTGAAAGGACAGTCTAACCAGCCAAAACGACTGGGAAGTCCTCGGAATAAACTGCACGTCCGATATGAATGAAAACGTGCCCCGGTGACTGAAAAGATGAAATGACCTGCGAACCACTCCAAAGGACAGGTAAGTCCACGGAATGAGCTGCACGTCGGAGGTAAATGAAAAGTCTACCCGGTGATTGAAATGTTGAAACGACTCGAAATCACCTGAAACGACAGTGAAGTTCACGAAACGGGTTGCACGTCACAAGTCATTAAAAACGCTGCCCAGGTGACTAAGAAGTTTTAACGACACGCGAACCACACGAAACGACTGTGAAATCTCAGTAATAGGTTGTATGTCGTAAATGACTGAAAACGCTTCCTTGGTGACTGAAAAGGTTACACGCTTCGCAAACCTCACTAAACGACTATAAAGTACCAGAAACATACGGCGCGTGGGTTATAATAGAAAACGTTGCCCCGGATACTGAAAGGGTAAAACGACCCGGAAATGACCCAAAACGACCAGGAAGTTTTTGGAATAGGCTGCACATAAGAAGTGACTGAAAACACTGCCCGACTGACAGAAAAGTTGAAAAGAACTGGGATCCATCAAAAGCGACAGGCATGTTCCCAGAATAGGCTGCACATTGGAAGTACCTGAAAACGCTTTCCTGGTGAATGAAAAGTTGAAATGAACTGAGTCCCACCCTAAGTGACTGGGAAGTCCATAGAGTAGACTGCACGTAGGGAGTGTTTGAAAACGCTGCCTCGGTAGAAACGATCTGCGAATAACACAAAACGACTGGGAAGACCTTGGATTAGCTGCACGTTGGTAGTTCCTGAAAACGCTGACCCGTGACTGAAAGTAGAAACGACAGGCGAAACAGCAAAAACGACTAGGAAGTACCCGGAATAAGATGAACATCGGTTATGACTGAAAACGCTGTCCCGCTGACTGAAGAGTTGAAAGAATGTGTGATTTACAAAAAAAGACTTGGAAGTACCCAGAATGGACTGCACGTCGGAAGTGACTGCAAACTTCACCGGTAAATTTAAATAGACCCGCGAACCTGTCAATGTCTCTGGGAAGACCAAGGAATCAGTTGCACTTTGGGAGTGACTGAAAACAATGCCCGAGTGACTGAAGAGTTGAAACGACCTGGAAACCACACGAAACTACTGGTAATTTTTCGAAATGAGCTGCACATCGGAAATAAGTGAAAATGCTACACAGGTGACTGTAAATTTGAAACGATCAGCGAACCAGTTAAAGCAACTGGGAAGTCCACGGAGTGGGTTGCACGTCGGAAGTGATTGAAAACGCTACGCGGGTGACTGAAAAGTTGAAACGACCCGTGCACAATCCTAAACGACTGGGTAGTCACAGGAATGGGTGACATGTCAGAAGTGACTGAAAACGCTGCACTGTTGACTGAAAAGTTGAAACGAACCGGGAACCACCCGAAACATCTTATAAGTCACCGGAAGGGGTGCCCGTAGAAAGTGACTAAAATCGGTGCGCTGGTGACTTACAAAATTATTCGACCCGCCAACCACACAAAACGACTGTCTCTGAAACGTATTTCATGTCGGTTGTGACGAAAAACACTGCCTCAGAGACTTAAAAAGTTGAAACAATCTGCTATCCACCAAAAGCGACTGGTGAACCCCCGGCACAGCGGCTATTTAAAAGTGACTAAAAACGCTACCCCTAAACAGTGAAATGTAGAAACGAACTGCCCCAGAAACTTTAAAGGTGAAACGGTATGTGAACCACCCGAAATGACTGGGAAGTCCCAGAAATGTGCTGCATAACGTGACTGAAAATGCGTGTCTTGTTACTGAAAAGTTGAATGAAACCGAGAACCACACAAAACAAATGGTAAGTCCATGAAACGGTCTGCACGTCGGACATGACTGACAACGCTGCATCGGTAACTGAATATTGAAACGACACGCGAACCACACAAAAGGATTGAGAGGTCATCAGAACGGGATGCACTTAGAAATTGACAGAAGACACTGCCCATTGACTTAAAGTTGAAATGACCCGCGAATCACCCAAAATGACTAGGAAGTCCCGAGATTAAACTGCACGTTGGAATTAATTGAGAACGCTGCTCTGATGACAGAAAACTTGAACCGTGATCCTCCTTAAACGACTGGAAGACCCGGAATGTGCCGCAGTCCCGCTTACTGTAAAGTTGAAACAACTCACAAACCACCAAAAACGACTGGGAAGGTCACCGAATGGGCTGCACGTAGGAAGTTACGGAAAACGCTGCTCCAAGTGAATGAAAATAGAAAACACTCGCGAACCTCTGAAAACGACTGGGAAGTCTCCGGAATGTGCTTCACATTGGAAGTGACTAAAATGCTTACCGGGTGACTGAAAAGTTCAAACAACCCACAAAATTCACAAAAAGACTGGGAAGTCCTCAGAATGGGTTGCACGTCCGAATTAACTGAAAATGATTTTGCGGTGACTGAAGAGTTGAAACGACCTGAGAATTACCCAAAACAACTGGGAAGTTCCTGGAACGAGCTGCACGTCGGAATTGACTGAAAACGTTGTCCAGGTGAATGAAATATTCCAATTTCGAGCGAACCACGCAAAAAAGAACTCAGAAGTCATCGAAACGGGCTGCTCATAGGAATTGACTGAGAATAGTGCCCCAATGACTGAAAACTTGTAATGAAACGCCAATCGCCCATCTTTACTGGGAAGTCTCCGTTATGGGATGAACGTCGGAAGGTACTGAAAAAGTTTCCCCGGTGACTAAGAAGTTGAAACAACATGTGAGCCACCAAAACGACTGGGAAGTATCCGGAATGGGATGCACGTCGGAAATGACTGAAAATTCTACCCGGTGACTGTAAAGTTTAAACGTTTCGAGAACCACCCAAAACGAATGGGAAGTCACCGGATGGGCTGCATGTCTGACATGACTGAAACGTTGCTCATTTGACAGAATAGTTAAAAAGACCCGCACACAGCTCAAAACGAGTTGGAAGACTACAGAACGGGTTGCATGTCTGAAGTGACTGAATCGCTGCCCCTTTGGCAGAAAAGTTGAAACGACCCGCACACAACTCAAAACGAGTGGGAAGACCACGGAACGGGTTGCACGTTGGAATTGACTGAAAACTTTTCTTCGGTGATTGAAAAGTTGAAATGACCCGCAAATCATGGAAAATGACTGGGAAGTCCTGAGAAAGAACTGTACGTCGAAAGTGACTGAAAACATATCCCTGTGACTCAAAAGGTCAAACGACCCGTGAAGCTCCCAAAATGACTGGTAAGTCTTCTGAACGGGCTGCACGTCGGAGTTGACAGAAAATGCTGTACTGGTGACTAAGAAGTTGAAGCGACCCGCCAACCACCCAAAACGACTGGGAAGTTCTCAAAATGGGCTGCTCATAGAAAGTGATTGAAAAAACTTTCAAAGACTGAAAAGGTGAAACAACCCGCAATCCACCAAAAACGACTGGGTACGCCCTGGAATCGGCTTCATGTCCTTTGTGATAGATAACGCTGTCCCGGTGACTGAAAAGTTGATACGTCTCGTGAACCACACATAACGAGTGGAAAGTCCCCGACACATGCTGCACGTCGTGACTAAAAATGCTGAAACGGTGACTGAAAGTTGAAACTACACGCGAATCACACAAAACAACTGGGAAGTTCCCGAAACCTGCTGTACTTCGTTATTGACTGAAGACACTACCCCAGTGACTGAAAAGTTGAAACTACTACTTTCCCTTTTTTCTGTTTCTTTCTCTCTCCTACCTCTTCTCTCTTTTTTCTTCATCTCTCCATTCTTGCTCTTTACCTTTATCTCCTTTCTCTCCTTTTTCACTCCATCTGTTGCTGCTCTCGACTCTTTTTCCTTTTTGTCATCTCTCAATTTTTCACTCTCCTTTTTTCTTCTCTTTATCCTCTCTTTCTCTGTTTTTCTCTTTCTCTCTCTTTCTCCTCTCTATTTCTCTATCTCCTTTATCTCTCTCCACTCTCTCCTTCCCCTCTATCTTTCTGTCTCTCCCCTCTCTCTCTCAACTCTCTCTTTCTACTCTCTCTTATTCGTTCCTCTCTCTCCTCTCTCCTCTCCTCTTTCTCTCATTTTTTTCTCTTTCTCTCTCCTCTCTCTTTCTCTCCATTATGTATTATTCTCTCCCTCCTCTCTGTCCTCTTTCTCTTTCTCTTTCTCGCCTTTCTCCTATCTCTCACTTTCCTCGCTCCTCTCTGTCTCTTTGTTGTGTCTTTCTCCTCTCTCTTCTCTCACTCTTTCTGTCTCTCCTCTCTCCTCTCTCCTCTGTCTTCTCTCCTCTCTTTCTCCTCTTTCTAACTTTCACTCTTCTCTTTTTTCTGTCTACTCTTTATTCTCTCTCTCCTCTATCTCTTTTTCTCT
>NW_027667436.1:117500-120000 GCF_963924665.1 Micromys minutus
GAACTGGGATCCATCAAAAGCGACAGGCATGTTCCCAGAATAGGCTGCACATTGGAAGTACCTGAAAACGCTTTCCTGGTGAATGAAAAGTTGAAATGAACTGAGTCCCACCCTAAGTGACTGGGAAGTCCATGGAGTAGACTGCACGTAGGGAGTGTTTGAAAACGCTGCCTCGGTAGAAACGATCTGCGAATAACCCAAAACGACTGTGAAGACCTTGGATTAGCTGCACGTTGGTAGTTCCTGGAAACGCTGCCCCGTGACTGAAAGTAGAAACGACAGGCGAAACAGCAAAAACGACTAGGAAGTACCCGGAATAAGATGAACATCGGTTATGACTGAAAACGCTGTCCCGCTGACTGAAGAGTTGAAAGAATGTGTGATTTACAAAAAAAGACTTGGAAGTACCCAGAATGGACTGCACGTCGGAAGTGACTGCAAACTTCACCGGTAAATTTAAATAGACCCGCGAACCTGTCAATGTCTCTGGGAAGACCAAGGAATCAGTTGCACTTTGGGAGTGACTGAAAACAATGCCCGAGTGACTGAAGAGTTGAAACGACCTGGAAACCACACGAAACTACTGGTAATTTTTCGAAATGAGCTGCACATCGGAAATAAGTGAAAATGCTACACAGGTGACTGTAAATTTGAAACGATCAGCGAACCAGTCAAAGCAACTGGGAAGTCCACGGAGTGGGTTGCACGTCGGAAGTGATTGAAAACGCTACGCGGGTGACTGAAAAGTTGAAACGACCAGTGCACAATCCTAAACGACTGGGTAGTCACAGGAATGGGTGACATGTCAGAAGTGACTGAAAACGCTGCACTGTTGACTGAAAAGTTGAAACGAACCGGGAACCACCCGAAACATCTTATAAGTCACCGGAAGGGGTGCCCGTAGAAAGTGACTAAAATCGGTGCGCTGGTGACTTACAAAATTATTCGACCCGCCAACCACACAAAACGACTGTCTCTGAAACGTATTTCATGTCGGTTGTGACGAAAAACACTGCCTCAGAGACTTAAAAAGTTGAAACTATCTGCTATCCACCAAAAGCGACTGGTGAACCCCCGGCACAGCGACTATTTAAAAGTGACTAAAAACGCTACCCCTAAACAGTGAAATGTAGAAACGAACTGCCCCAGAAACTTTAAAGGTGAAACGGTATGTGAACCACCCGAAATGACTGGGAAGTCCCAGAAATGTGCTGCATAACGTGACTGAAAATGCGTGTCTTGTTACTGAAAAGTTGAATGAAACCGAGAACCACACAAAACAAATGGTAAGTCCATGAAACGGTCTGCACGTCGGACATGACTGACAACGCTGCATCGGTAACTGAATATTGAAACGACACGCGAACCACACAAAAGGATTGAGAGGTCATCAGAACGGGATGCACTTAGAAATTGACAGAAGACACTGCCCATTGACTTAAAGTTGAAATGACCCGCGAATCACCCAAAATGACTAGGAAGTCCCGAGATTAAACTGCACGTTGGAATTAATTGAGAACGCTGCTCTGATGACAGAAAACTTGAACCGTGATCCTCCTTAAACGACTGGAAGACCCGGAATGTGCCGCAGTCCCGCTTACTGTAAAGTTGAAACAACTCACAAACCACCAAAGACGACTGGGAAGGTCACCGAATGGGCTGCACGTAGGAAGTTACGGAAAACGCTGCCCCAAGTGAATGAAAATAGAAAACACTCGCGAACCTCTGAAAACGACTGGGAAGTCTCCGGAATGTGCTTCACATTGGAAGTGACTAAAATGCTTACCGGGTGACTGAAAAGTTCAAACAACCCACAAAATTCACAAAAAGACTGGGAAGTCCTCAGAATGGGTTGCACGTCCGAATTAACTGAAAATGATTTTGCGGTGACTGAAGAGTTGAAACGACCTGAGAATTACCCAAAACAACTGGGAAGTTCCTGGAACGAGCTGCACGTCGGAATTGACTGAAAACGTTGTCCAGGTGAATGAAATATTCCAATTTCGAGCGAACCACGCAAAAAAGAACTCAGAAGTCATCGAAACGGGCTGCTCATAGGAATTGACTGAGAATAGTGCCCCAATGACTGAAAACTTGTAATGAAACGCCAATCGCCCATCTTTACTGGGAAGTCTCCGTTATGGGATGAACGTCGGAAGGTACTGAAAAAGTTTCCCCGGTGACTAAGAAGTTGAAACAACATGTGAGCCACCAAAACGACTGGGAAGTATCCGGAATGGGATGCACGTCGGAAATGACTGAAAATTCTACCCGGTGACTGTAAAGTTTAAACGTTTCGAGAACCACCCAAAACGAATGGGAAGTCACCGGATGGGCTGCATGTCTGACATGACTGAAACGTTGCTCATTTGACAGAATAGTTAAAAAGACCCGCACACAGCTCAAAACGAGTTGGAAGACTACGGAACGGGTTGCATGTCTGAAGTGACTGAATCGCTGCCCCTTTGGCAGAAAAGTTGAAACGACCCGCACACAACTC
>NW_027667436.1:125000-127500 GCF_963924665.1 Micromys minutus
CACAATCCTAAACGACTGGGTAGTCACAGGAATGGGTGACATGTCAGAAGTGACTGAAAACGCTGCACTGTTGACTGAAAAGTTGAAACGAACCGGGAACCACCCGAAACATCTTATAAGTCACCGGAAGGGGTGCCCGTAGAAAGTGACTAAAATCGGTGCGCTGGTGACTTACAAAATTATTCGACCCGCCAACCACACAAAACGACTGTCTCTGAAACGTATTTCATGTCGGTTGTGACGAAAAACACTGCCTCAGAGACTTAAAAAGTTGAAACTATCTGCTATCCACCAAAAGCGACTGGTGAACCCCCGGCACAGCGACTATTTAAAAGTGACTAAAAACGCTACCCCTAAACAGTGAAATGTAGAAACGAACTGCCCCAGAAACTTTAAAGGTGAAACGGTATGTGAACCACCCGAAATGACTGGGAAGTCCCAGAAATGTGCTGCATAACGTGACTGAAAATGCGTGTCTTGTTACTGAAAAGTTGAATGAAACCGAGAACCACACAAAACAAATGGTAAGTCCATGAAACGGTCTGCACGTCGGACATGACTGACAACGCTGCATCGGTAACTGAATATTGAAACGACACGCGAACCACACAAAAGGATTGAGAGGTCATCAGAACGGGATGCACTTAGAAATTGACAGAAGACACTGCCCATTGACTTAAAGTTGAAATGACCCGCGAATCACCCAAAATGACTAGGAAGTCCCGAGATTAAACTGCACGTTGGAATTAATTGAGAACGCTGCTCTGATGACAGAAAACTTGAACCGTGATCCTCCTTAAACGACTGGAAGACCCGGAATGTGCCGCAGTCCCGCTTACTGTAAAGTTGAAACAACTCACAAACCACCAAAGACGACTGGGAAGGTCACCGAATGGGCTGCACGTAGGAAGTTACGGAAAACGCTGCCCCAAGTGAATGAAAATAGAAAACACTCGCGAACCTCTGAAAACGACTGGGAAGTCTCCGGAATGTGCTTCACATTGGAAGTGACTAAAATGCTTACCGGGTGACTGAAAAGTTCAAACAACCCACAAAATTCACAAAAAGACTGGGAAGTCCTCAGAATGGGTTGCACGTCCGAATTAACTGAAAATGATTTTGCGGTGACTGAAGAGTTGAAACGACCTGAGAATTACCCAAAACAACTGGGAAGTTCCTGGAACGAGCTGCACGTCGGAATTGACTGAAAACGTTGTCCAGGTGAATGAAATATTCCAATTTCGAGCGAACCACGCAAAAAAGAACTCAGAAGTCATCGAAACGGGCTGCTCATAGGAATTGACTCAGAATAGTGCCCCAATGACTGAAAACTTGTAATGAAACGCCAATCGCCCATCTTTACTGGGAAGTCTCCGTTATGGGATGAACGTCGGAAGGTACTGAAAAAGTTTCCCCGGTGACTAAGAAGTTGAAACAACATGTGAGCCACCAAAACGACTGGGAAGTATCCGGAATGGGATGCACGTCGGAAATGACTGAAAATTCTACCCGGTGACTGTAAAGTTTAAACGTTTCGAGAACCACCCAAAACGAATGGGAAGTCACCGGATGGGCTGCATGTCTGACATGACTGAAACGTTGCTCATTTGACAGAATAGTTAAAAAGACCCGCACACAGCTCAAAACGAGTTGGAAGACTACGGAACGGGTTGCATGTCTGAAGTGACTGAATCGCTGCCCCTTTGGCAGAAAAGTTGAAACGACCCGCACACAACTCAAAACGAGTGGGAAGACCACGGAACGGGTTGCACGTTGGAATTGACTGAAAACTTTTCTTCGGTGATTGAAAAGTTGAAATGACCCGCAAATCATGGAAAATGACTGGGAAGTCCTGAGAAAGAACTGTACGTCGAAAGTGACTGAAAACATATCCCTGTGACTCAAAAGGTCAAACGACCCGTGAAGCTCCCAAAACGACTGGTAAGTCTTCTGAACGGGCTGCACGTCGGAGTTGACAGAAAATGCTGTACTGGTGACTAAGAAGTTGAAGCGACCCGCCAACCACCCAAAACGACTGGGAAGTTCTCAAAATGGGCTGCTCATAGAAAGTGATTGAAAAAACTTTCAAAGACTGAAAAGGTGAAACAACCCGCAATCCACCAAAAACGACTGGGTACGCCCTGGAATCGGCTTCATGTCCTTTGTGATAGATAACGCTGTCCCGGTGACTGAAAAGTTGATACGTCTCGTGAACCACACATAACGAGTGGAAAGTCCCCGACACATGCTGCACGTCATGACTAAAAATGCTGAAACGGTGACTGAAAGTTGAAACTACACGCGAATCACACAAAACAACTGGGAAGTTCCCGAAACCTGCTGTACTTCGTTATTGACTGAAGACACTACCCCAGTGACTGAAAAGTTGAAACTACTACTTTCCCTTTTTTCTGTTTCTTTCTCTCTCCTACCTCTTCTCTCTTTTTTTCTTCATCTCTCCATTCTTGCTCTTTACCTTTATCTCCTTTCCTTTTTCTCT
>NW_027667436.1:142500-145000 GCF_963924665.1 Micromys minutus
AAACAATCCTAAACTCTTAACCCTAAACCCTAAACCTAAACCACCCTAAATCTTAAACAATCCTAAACCCTAAAACCTAAACCCTAAACACTAAACCCTAAACCCTAAACCTAACAATAACCATAACCCTAACCAAACCCTAATTCTAACAACTCTGCGCATCTGCAACACTCGGTGCATGCGCAACACACTGCACATGCGCACCACTCTAACTCTAGCCCTAACCCTAACTTTAAACTGAACCCGAACCCGAACCCTAACCCTAACCCTAACACTAACCCTAACCCGGGTACAAACCGAAAAGACTGGGACTCTCCGATATGAGCTGCACATCGGAAGTATCTGAAAACGCTGCCCCTGTATCTGAAAAGTTGAAAAGACCCACGAAACACCCAAAACGACTAAGAAGTCCCCGGAATGGGTTGCATGTCAATATTTACTGAATACCCAGCCTCGGTGAATGAAAAGTTGAAAGGACAGTCTAACCAGCCAAAACGACTGGGAAGTCCTCGGAATAAACTGCACGTCCGATATGAATGAAAACGTGCCCCGGTGACTGAAAAGATGAAATGACCTGCGAACCACTCCAAAGGACAGGTAAGTCCACGGAATGAGCTGCACGTCGGAGGTAAATGAAAAGTCTACCCGGTGATTGAAATGTTGAAACGACTCGAAATCACCTGAAACGACAGTGAAGTTCACGAAACGGGTTGCACGTCACAAGTCATTAAAAACGCTGCCCAGGTGACTAAGAAGTTTTAACGACACGCGAACCACACGAAACGACTGTGAAATCTCAGTAATAGGTTGTATGTCGTAAATGACTGAAAACGCTTCCTTGGTGACTGAAAAGGTTACACGCTTCGCAAACCTCACTAAACGACTATAAAGTACCAGAAACATACGGCGCGTGGGTTATAATAGAAAACGTTGCCCCGGATACTGAAAGGGTAAAACGACCCGGAAATGACCCAAAACGACCAGGAAGTTTTTGGAATAGGCTGCACATAAGAAGTGACTGAAAACACTGCCCGACTGACAAAAAAGTTGAAAAGAACTGGGATCCATCAAAAGCGACAGGCATGTTCCCAGAATAGGCTGCACATTGGAAGTACCTGAAAACGCTTTCCTGGTGAATGAAAAGTTGAAATGAACTGAGTCCCACCCTAAGTGACTGGGAAGTCCACAGAGTAGACTGCACGTAGGGAGTGTTTGAAAACGCTGCCTCGGTAGAAACGATCTGCGAATAACCCAAAACGACTGTGAAGACCTTGGATTAGCTGCACGTTGGTAGTTCCTGAAAACGCTGCCCCGTGACTGAAAGTAGAAACGACAGGCGAAACAGCAAAAACGACTAGGAAGTACCCGGAATAAGATGAACATCGGTTATGACTGAAAACGCTGTCCCGCTGACTGAAGAGTTGAAAGAATGTGTGATTTACAAAAAAAGACTTGGAAGTACCCAGAATGGACTGCACGTCGGAAGTGACTGCAAACTTCACCGGTAAATTTAAATAGACCCGCGAACCTGTCAATGTCTCTGGGAAGACCAAGGAATCAGTTGCACTTTGGGAGTGACTGAAAACAATGCCCGAGTGACTGAAGAGTTGAAACGACCTGGAAACCACACGAAACTACTGGTAATTTTTCGAAATGAGCTGCACATCGGAAATAAGTGAAAATGCTACACAGGTGACTGTAAATTTGAAACGATCAGCGAACCAGTCAAAGCAACTGGGAAGTCCACGGAGTGGGTTGCACGTCGGAAGTGATTGAAAACGCTACGCGGGTGACTGAAAAGTTGAAACGACCCGTGCACAATCCTAAACGACTGGGTAGTCACAGGAATGGGTGACATGTCAGAAGTGACTGAAAACGCTGCACTGTTGACTGAAAAGTTGAAACGAACCGGGAACCACCCGAAACATCTTATAAGTCACCGGAAGGGGTGCCCGTAGAAAGTGACTAAAATCGGTGCGCTGGTGACTTACAAAATTATTCGACCCGCCAACCACACAAAACGACTGTCTCTGAAACGTATTTCATGTCGGTTGTGACGAAAAACACTGCCTCAGAGACTTAAAAAGTTGAAACTATCTGCTATCCACCAAAAGCGACTGGTGAACCCCCGGCACAGCGACTATTTAAAAGTGACTAAAAACGCTACCCCTAAACAGTGAAATGTAGAAACGAACTGCCCCAGAAACTTTAAAGGTGAAACGGTATGTGAACCACCCGAAATGACTGGGAAGTCCCAGAAATGTGCTGCATAACGTGACTGAAAATGCGTGTCTTGTTACTGAAAAGTTGAATGAAACCGAGAACCACACAAAACAAATGGTAAGTCCATGAAACGGTCTGCACGTCGGACATGACTGACAACGCTGCATCGGTAACTGAATATTGAAACGACACGCGAACCACACAAAAGGATTGAGAGGTCATCAGAACGGGATGCACTTAGAAATTGACAGAAGACACTGCCCATTGACTTAAAGTT